>NW_003298777.1:151162-173902 GCF_000151645.1 Tuber melanosporum
GCCACGTCATGGTAGAACAGTGTCATTGTGGTTTTGCTGATGTGACTTGTCAACCTTTGAGGGTTTCACCAGCCACCTGTTTTAGGGTGGTTTTATCTATAGCAATCTGGTAGATCAGTAGGCAGTCGATACTATCTTTTTCTAGCTTTTTTGTAGAGTTTTTCCTTAAACTTTCATGACTAGCTTATTTGGTTTCATTTCTATTGGCTTTGTATAGATAGATGGAGAAGTGTTCTTTCAAGAAAGAAAGCTTCTTGGGTGATTGGTTCACTTCTTGGCTCGAGCGCTTTGTATTCAAAATACGTAGTCTCAGGACAAAGCAACTGAGTGTATTGTCCTTGAAGTATGTCCACTTGGGCAAATACAATAAGGTCTTGGAGATACAGGTTTTCTCTTTTTTCTTTAGGTCTTACGAGCGATGGTTTTGTTTGCTTGATCCGTGCCTGGACCGCTCCTTTACGTCTTTGAAACAGTGCTTCAAGAACTTGTGCAGAATGCACAAGGTGGTGAAGATCTCTGCAGGATACTACCTGCAGAAGGACGGTACCAGGAATGACCTGGAAGGAAAGGAAGCCCATGAAAAGCATAGGGCAAGGAGCATAGGGGCCAAGGAGGGGAGGGCTGAAAACTCCTGTGCAGAATTGCAACCCGACGTTGAAAGTCTGCATGAGCAGAGCAGAGGGGGAGGTGACCAATTTGGTAACACAGAAGCAACAATTTTGGGAGAAGAAGGAACAACGGCCGAGGTGGCACAACTAAGCAATATGCAACAACAAAAGCGGGAGACAGTTAACCTCACATCGGAGACGACAAGGATGAGGGCACCCAAGACAGAAGCAAATTACTGCAGACTACATTGATCCATGTACATGGCTAGATGAGAAATGCTGAAGCTAGAAGGGAGAGCCTGATAGGACTCAGGCCTGAGGAGGTAGGAGGTAAGGTTACAGATGTGGCAGAATTTTGTACTTAACTGGATTATGAGTCACAGGTCCCACACATTAGACTCAGGCCAGTCATATGTCTTATTTATGTTATCATTTTTCATGTTTCACAGATGACACAATTATCCGTCATGAGTTTTGCCCATGTGGCTCGCTTCAGTCACATAACCCATTCTAAAGCTTTTCATGAGGCTAATTGTTATGAGCCAGCAGGGTTCGGGTTGGTGGAAGAGTACTATATATGGGGTGTAGTATGGCCCAGGGGAATAGGCTCTTCATGCTTTGTGTGAGGTACTTTCCTCATCCCTGCCTTCACTGCCACTGGGTGCTGAGCTTCTGCTTCCATTCAGATCTTTGATGCGGGGCCGTTATCTGAGTTGGCTGAGTATCATGGCCTCGTGGGTTACTGAGTGGTTCTGGGCTTGTCAACCTGCTTGCACCATTTGGTCGCTTGCTGGTTATCACACGATGCTGCCACTTAGAACATTTCATTACTGTTTCTTACATGCCCCTGTTGGCAAGACGTCTTCGGCTTGTTGTCCTGACTCTACTGGCAGGTATCAAGTTCAATGAGGGGAATTTGAACATCACTTTTGGGGGAGATCACCTGTGGCATTCTTCAGGCCACCTCATGTTTGCTGGGTGTTAATGGAGCCCTTAGTTCTTGCAATGTAAAATACGCACAGGTTCACTTTATGATGATCTAGTGTCTTCAATCCATCATGCGGGCTGTCTTATTCCTCAGGTAGCCAGCACTGTAATACCATGGCTCCTCCTACTTACATTTTGTTTGTACACTCAGAATACTACATTATTTATTGCTGTTCTCTTAGTGTCTTTGTCCTTGTGGCATTCACATTTGTTCAGTCATGTGTTACCTCCTTGCCTCAATGGAGATTGGTTTGACCCTGAGTGCCTTGACTCCCAGGTACAGCTTTTATCTTGGCCAGGTGTAGTGGGCTATGTTTGTCTGCCAGTCATTCACATTGTCTGTACATTGGGGTGGTTCAGTATTGTATTATGGTTGGCAGCTTCACCACTTGCAAGTAGGGCCTACCTTCTATTTGTCTGCTTCAGCTACGCTTGCCCTCCGACCGCCTGTCACTTTGGTTTGAGGCGCCTCTAGGCCAGTGTTTGGTTTGTGCTTCTTGCCAGATCTCTGGGACTGTTCTCAGATGGTCCTGCCGGACTCTTTCCCGGCTTGGTAGAGCTTCGGTTGGGCTGCATTGGATGGTCTGGCTGGTGCTGGTACCTTTGGGAATTAGTGCAGCCCCCATGGAGGTTCCCAGCTGTAGAGGGTGGGCCCTCCTACCTCCAGGGCAGTCAGGGATTAGGACTCTGTTGGTGTGGCCAAGACCAGTGGCTGCCATATTAAGTCGGGTATAAGCTGTCCTGTGGCTATCGAATGCTTGACCTGACTGTTGGGCTGACGGCACTTCTTGGGCGGTGTGGCATCTAGTTTGTGGGGTTTAGGGGTGGCTGACTGGTTGTGGAGAGGTACTTGCAAGTACAGCCACTGGCTCCCATCTCATTGGGCAGGGTCGATTTAAGTCTTTCCTCCCTGCCTGGGCTGTTAAGGCTAAGCAGCTGGGTGCTGTAAAGATCCCTGATGGACTGGCAGGTTCATGGCAACCTGCACTGATAGCTGTTTGCAATCCCCTGGTTTGTCTTGTTGGATCTTGTGTACTAGGATTTGTGGGATTTGTTAGTTTCTTTACTTCAGTTACATCTATAACAGGAGGGGACAAGTAACCACGAGTGGGAGATAGGCTCCCCTGGCCATTTCGGTCGGTCACCACCACTATGATTTCTTTTTGTTTGGAGTGATTGTCTTGGTGACAGGCAGCCGGTACAAGTCCATCTCAAAGGTACACTTTACAGACACAACCGGTCAAGTGGGTTCACCAGGTCAAGTGCCTTGGATGTGGGTGTGAGTGGTGAACATGTTTGTTCTATCCCCCTTGACATTTTGCCACCTGTGGTAATTGGATTGAGGTGGGTTTTCGTTTGTGGTGGATCCATGATGCAGGACAGTATTCAGACCAGGAAGTAGTATTTTACGTTTTTTAGACCAGGAACCCAGTCGTGTTGGTCATTTGTTTGGCTTCAGCTCCACTTGTGGTTGGCTGGCTTCATACCATTTGGGCTACCACTCGGTCTGACATGGACGCTGGGTGGTTGGTTGTGTTATAATTAGTTTCTGTGCCAGCATGACTACGGATGGTAGGTGTACCGCCATCATGGTAGGCTCACTTACCCTGGGCATAGTGGTATATCGGTTAGGGGTATACCTCAGCTGGCATCGGCTCGTTGTATGCTAGTTTGGCAGTATGAGTTTAAAGGAAATTAGATTGACTTCTAAGTACTTTTCTCGTTCTTGCTTTCACCATGCCACAGTGCTGACTTTCCATGCCCTCAATGAGTTTTGATGCTAGCCAGTTATATGGTTGGCCAAGTATCCTGGTATTGAGAATTCTCATATAGGGGAGGACTTGTCTACTTGTTTGTATTCCACTGTTTTCTCTTGCTGGTTATCGCTGCCATGATACTCATACTTTGCCCAATTCATCACAGCTGCTCATAGGCCCCATTATCTAAACACTTTTTTTCCTCCAGTCAAATACCTACTAGCTGGTTTTGCTTTTGATTCGGGGAATTGGAAAATTGTATTTGTGGGTATCACCCTTGTCATTCTTTGGGCCAGCTCATGTTTCTTATTGCATTATACCGGAGTCCTTACCTCACACAATACAAATCACTCACGGGTTTCGTTGATAACAGTCCTGTATCTTCTACTTGTTGTACCAACCGTCTTTATCCACTTGGGACCTCGGCCTTTCCAGTACCACCCTTTGTCAGATTATTTCTACGGTAGGAATCCTACAATGTTTGTAGTTTATCACAGTCCCCTTGTGATTTGTTCTTGTGGTATATATGGTAGCTTGGTCTGTGGTCTCCTCCTTGTTTAAGAGGAGATGGCTTGGACCCTGAAAATCTTTACATCTTGGTGTGGCTTTTATGGGTTCCAGGGATGTTGCGGGATTATAGGCTACCAGACACACATATTATCTGTGTGTTGTGGTTGTTCAGTTGTAGATTGTGGTTGGCAGCCTCACCCATGGCAAGTGGGGACTACCTTCGTATTTTCTACTTCTTTTACCTTCGCACCCCCCTCCCTGTCATGTCAGTTGGCGGTGCCTCTTGCCTGTTGTTTGGTCTGTAGTATTGGCTGGACCTAGGGGCCTGGTTATGGCTGGTTCTGCCTTACCTATTCCCAGCTGTATTGGATTTCTGTTCGTCTTCCTTGGATTTCTGTTCAGCTGGGTTGGATGATATGGCTGGTGCAAGTGGCTTGGGGTATTGGTGCTGGCTCCTTTGTATCTCCAGGTATTGCTGGTGGGCCCTCATCGGCTATACAGTGTCTAGGGATGAAGCTCGGTTTGTATGGCCAAGACCAGTAGCTGCCTAATGGGATTAGGCATAGACTTTCTTGTAGTTGTCAATTGGTTTATCTGTCTGAGTAGCTCCAGTAGCTAGATAGACACTGTGGCGTCAGCTGCCTGAGGCTTAGGTGCAGCTGACTGGGGATAAAGAGGCACATGTAAGTCCTAGTCGGGCTCGCATCAGGTAGAGCAGGGTCTGGTTTAGTATTTTTGGCAATGCCTGAGCTGTCAAGGTCTAGCAGCTCAGGACTGTAAGGTTTTCTGATGTACTGGCTGGTAGAAGGACCCCTGTGTCCTTCATGATTTGTGACCACCTGATTGGATGTATTTTGCTCTTGCACGCTGGGTTCTGAGGGGTTTGTTAGGTTTCCTTATTTTGGTTACAGGTATCGCAGCAGGGGGCCAAGCACAATGGATGGGATAGGCCCCACTGACAGCCTTGATGCATTACTACCTCTATGTGGTTTTTTTTTCTTTTTTGTTTTTGCTTTGTGTATTTGTTTAGGCTATGGGCAAAGTGTACAAGGCCTTCTCACCCATATGCTCTACTGAGGCAAGTGGCAAAGCGGGTTTACAGCGTCAATGACCTTCCATGTGGGTACCAGAAGTGGACATGTTTGTCACTTGCACCCTGCCCTTGTGCCACCTGTGGAGCTAAATTGTTGTTGGCTTTCTATTGCGGTGAACAAGGGCGGAGGGATGGTTTAAAGACCAGCTGGTAGTGCTCAATTTGGTCTTCGGAGAAGGCGCTAGATCAAATTGGTATTTTGATCAGCTTCGGCTACACTTAGTCCTCTGGACCTTTATTGCAGAAGGGCTATGGACTTGGACCAGAAGGGCGCTGGGTTGTTTGATTGTCATGTAATTAGTTCTTGTGTGGGCATGACTCAGGGATAGCTGATACAGGACTATAGACTGAGTTAGCTTGTACTTAGTGGTATATCGGCTAGCGGTATTCCTGTGCCAGCTGTGGCTCATCATATGCCAGAGTTGAAGGTACAAGTTTAAATACTTTTCTCATCCTTACTTTCCCTCTACCTCACAACATGAAGGTTGGCCCTCCACCAATCAAAGCCCTGGATTACTATCTCATGATAGACTTCAAGTCTTTAATGTCATGCACCTCTTTGGGCCTCATTGTTATTCCTCCCTCTAGGTGTGCTAGAAGCCCCAGTTTCCTTCACTTTTGCTCCCATATTTTGCCTTCTCACAGTCACAAGGGCTAAGCCAACCTCCATCACCTCTGCTCCCTGAAGTCTGTGTTGGTAGCTGGTTGGTCTCGTACTATCGAGAAGAACTGTGCACTGAAGGTTGAAGTCACTCACCTTGGGTACCACATCCCAGTCTTTTCTCCACAATTTCATGATATAAGAAGACAATATCTACCTGATCGGCCACCCTCATTCCTGTATTTGATACCATTCAAAGTTTGACTATGATGCTGGTAGCCAACTCTCCTACACTTATCCCCTTTTTGCCTGTCCACTCGGTTGCTTTGGTTACTATGATAATCACCATTATTGGCAGTTTGCTGGACCCTAAGGGTTCTCTGGGACCTGCAGATGAGTTCTGGCAGGAGAATATTACATGGGCAGGCATTCCTCTCTGGCCTCTAGTTTTGGTTGTGGGTGGTGGAGTGGGTGGTCCGGTTCCTGGTTCACTGGTGCTGGAGGAGGTGCAGGCTCCTGGTATTTGTAAGTTGGATCCTCTGTCGTGATACCAGCTACATGAGTATCACACCCTTTGGGGAGGGAGGTGGCTGTATCCTCTATTACTGAGCGGGTGGCTGGATGCAGTAACAACTCTGGTGGCGTCACCTCTGGAGCTGTAGGTGGTGACAGGAGTGGCTTGTGCTCTACAATTTCTTGGCCCGCACCTGGCTGTGGTAAGTGAAAGATTAGCAAGAATTGCAGCGCCAAACAAGATCTAACCTGACCAGTGCCACTTGTCCCAGATTCTGTGGGGTCCTCGCCTTCCCTGATTCATGAAAGAGGAACTGCTCCTACTGAGTTTGAGCAGGAGGATGTCTAGGTATGTTCAGCAAGATGTTGACATCTCGTGAATTCAATCTCTCTGGTGCATTCCCTCCCTGTTGTTGTGCTACTCCACTACTGTGGTGCTCCTCAGATAGTCTATGATGGTTTGTACCCACTCAGCTAAGGAGCTATTACTGTGTGAGTCCACTTTCCTTCGGGTCTCCACGTTTGTGTTTTCGGTGATTCTTCTGTTGTGATATTGGTGGTGGTGGGTTGCTGGGGCAGTTAGCATGAGGATCCTGAGATAATTGAATGTGCACATTCTGGTGGGTTTCTACTGTAGAGGTTGTTGTAAGGTCACCATCAAGTGGCAGTAGTGTAACTTTTGGATTTGGGTACGGGTTACTTGGCTGGTAAGTAGGCTGGGCTAAGGAGGATTTTCTTTACTGTTGATTATCTTTTATTTAATGTTCGGGTTGGGGCATGGCATGGGCATGTTTGAGGTAAGGGTTCCTTGATTTAGTTCATTGATTGTTAGTCGTATACTAGTTAGTGGTATCCCTCCAATGGCAGGGGGTCGTTGTATGCCAGCATTAGCAGTACGAGTTTAAATAAAATTACATTGAGTCCGAAGCAATTTCCTTACTCTTGGTATCCCAGGACCTTGGAAGGGAGCTACAATGGGTACAAAAGCCAATTTCACCAATGGAAGATAACCTGATCAATGCTACTCATTTATCTTCCTGTTTATTAGGAAGTTCGTGATTGAAATAGTTGTTCTTACTTCAGAAGGTGATCCATAGTGAGATATCAGCTGTTGATCCTAGTAGTCACTAGACACTGACTTGAGTTGAGATGGTGACTTCATCCGCCTTCTCCTGCCCCTTAGACACCAACACCCGTTTGAGGATATCGTCCCCTGTTTGGTTCGACTCCAACCACCTTACCTCCTCTCTTGCTACAGCTTGGCCTGCCTTGCCACTTGCACTTGGCTTTACCACTGTCCCTGGCATTTTCTCTACAACAACACAATAATATGCTGCCCCAGTGGTGGAATATTGTTTTTTGTCCATCGTCGATGAACATGCCTGCACCAATGTGGTGAACCTGGTGTTGGATAATTAGGTGACGTGAACAGTGGTTTCCACAGCCACTTCCATGATGAAAGAAGTAGAGTTTTGTGTAAAGGGTTTCTGGCTCTTGTAGAGTTGTTCAACCACCCGTGTCTTGGACAAGGCCTCAACCACAGCACTCTTTGATTGGTTCAACTCCGATCACTGTTCTCCCTACAGGTGGTCTGTCTCCACTGCCACTCCCTCAAATGACTTACAGGAAATAATTCTGCAGTCCTCCTTTCTCTGGTCAAACAAAGATGGCTCAACATCCCCAAAGTGCAGGTTACCACCTGGCCTTTCTCCCCAACTCCCCATCACTGGGCATTGCATAAAATTGTAGCGTGAGAACCCCCTAGGCGGTCTGCCACCCCTTTGACCCCCTCCTTTTTGACAGTCTTATCCACTGGAGAAAACATATTATACACCAATAGAAAGTTCAGACCAGGCGATACCGCTGGTGAGGATTATGCCCCTCCAGCCAAGGGAACACTAGACCACACACAAGACTCATCCCCGTGTAAACAACCCATGCTGGGGCCCTCCCTTGAGCGCTACTGTTGGTTGGCCAGTATGGTTAAAGATGGTTGCAAGTATATTGTCACCTCCAAGAGTCCTCTATTGCACCACAAGAACACTGATGGTGCTTGGCCACACCCTTGGTGGCCGCATCTCCCATTGTGGAAACCCTCCCCTCCTCCACCTTGATACAGACCAGGCATGACATCGTCCTCTCAGCTGATGTTATTGTTCTAGATACTCAAATCTCCTTAGAAGAATGAGAAAACTCGGAAGTGACTGGATTGGGGAACAGCCATCACACCCACAACCTTCTCAGTACTACTGCCCATGGCTCTTCCCTGCCAGATATGTCTTCCATCTCCTCCACATCTCCTGAGATATACTTGGAAGAAATACTTGGGATCCCATGCAGCGCAGCTACACCATTGGAAGTACCACTGCCAATGACCCAACAAGTGGATGCTGTTGTTGTGGTAGCCAGAGCTGACCAGCTTTTGGCTGAGGGGGATGAGATGATGGTGGCTTGTAAGACCTCCTCCCCAACTCCCAGCTCCGGCAGCATCATTGGGTCCATGTCAGAAGGCCTTGATGACATCCAGTCTAGGAATACCCAATTCCTCTTGTCTCCTACTCCAAGCCTGGGCCGCTTGGTAGAGGATGATACAGTTGAGGATGTCTGAATGTGGAGGAAGAGGGAACCTACAGCCACATTACCGAGGCAGATTGACAACTTGAAAGGTAGAATCCCCCACTATCATTCGACAGCAGTGATCCCTGCATCCAAAAGCACCACCCCCATGCCCTGCTCCTCATGCGAGGCGTCTACAATGGTCCCTATCGAGGACCAGGATGCTCCCTCAGCTACTCTTGCTGCTCAAGCCTCTTTTGCACAAGTAGTTAGAAATCTGTCCCACATGCCAAAACCTGCCATACAAACCAAGAACATGGCACCACTATCGTGGGCAGTGTCTGTGGCCTCTTTGCACAGTACTAGCAGTGGCAGCACTTCCAGCAGTAGCGGTATTATCCAAAAAATGACTAAAACAATGGAGGGAAAGCAGCTGTGATGGGTAAAGCCAGAGGAGAAGGCAAAGAGAGATGGAAGGAAAAAGGAGAACAAAAAGGGCAGTGGTTTGAGTGGCACCACCAGGAGAAGAAGAATGATGGTGGCTAAAGGTGATCAGGAGATATCGGCAACCATGTCCAAGGCTCAGGAAAAGGCTACTGACAGCAAGATTCTGTTGCCTATTATTACCACCACTGTGCCTGAGAGACCAGCTCTTCTCTCAGAACCAGCAGTCATTTCTGCCATGTTTTGAAATGTGGTCCTGCCCCATGACGCTAGTCAGGGTGCTCCCCCTTACCTTCCTGACCCAAGGAGCACAATGCCTGTTTCACCATCATCCACACCAACCCTCAACACTCAGGGAAGCAAGATTGCCAGCCTGTTCGCCACCCTCAAAGAGCTGGTCCTGCTGGAGGGTGTGACTATTGCGTCTACCAGTTCCTGTGTTACTATCTCCTTTTAAAACTTGCCAAGTGTCTGAAGAACTGTCCCATATGTCTGTGCTGGGTATATAGGAAATAAGATCGGGTGTATGTTCCTCATCCTGATGACACACTGTGCTGCTGAGCTAGGAGACTGTCTTGACGAAGTCTAGTTGGCCCTGTTGAAGGAACTTTCACTGATGGAATTTATCTTCCAGAGTGAGGTAGAAATAGTGATGATCTTGATTCCAGCAGTTCTGCATGCTGACACCAGCCATAGATCTGTGTAGAAAGTTAGCGAGTTGAAAGGAGACAATAGCTCAGACAGCCTATCCATTGACATGGAGCTAGGCAATCTAGGCATCATCACTTTGTCCTGGCCTGACATTATGGGATCCATTCATGATATGAGGCAGGCCAACCCTATTTCCTGTAGTGTACAAATGGTGGTGTAAAAGAAAGAGGCAGCCAAGGCCACTCAGGAAATGAAAAGGATCTTGCTTCATGGCCGAGTACAGAACATTGGGGTATTGGCGGAACATTGCGCAAGCAAGGTCTGTGGTAAGTGTATACAGTTGGGCCACTTGTAGGCCACCTGTGCCCTCCTCCCCCTGCTGTTGATTTTTCTAAGGAGAGTACCTTTCTCAGGATCATACATGCAAGACTCTTCATTACCCTAGCAATGTGCAGGAAGCCTAGTCACACCAGTAGAAGGTATTGGCTATGTGATAGAGCCGACCCTTGCATTGGATATGAATAATGCCCCGCCCTCAAGACTGACAAGAAATCCCCCACTACCTCCCCTGCACCTACAAGGAGAGCAGCTGGTACTGCCCCCACTGCCCCCTCCATATCGACCCCCAAGGAAGAATGTCCCACGCAGAAATGGAGGACAAGGTACCGGAGCCATGAATGGTTGTCAAACAGTTCGTTCATGGAAATAAGCAGTGATGGGGAAGACGAGGCCATTCCAAGGAAAAAGAGAGACAATGCCAAGGGTAAAGAACAGGTACATCCTCCACCCTCCTCTTCTCCCACCTGTCATATATTGAAAACCACAGCACCTGCACACACGCCCCTCCCACCAGGTAGGCCATGAGGGCATGATGCCTTGGAAATGCCAGATGAGGAAGGGAATGTTGTTGTCCCTGGCATGTTAAGCCAGAGCGGATTCTATGAATGGTCCTTATAATGCATATCACAGTGATAGCATTAAGCAAGGTGAAAAGTAGTAGAAATCCAGTCATGGCGTTTGATTTTTATTCTTTTATTGCGCTGTTTTTTGTGTTGGAACATCTGGTTGATTTGGGAGTACAGCGTGTACAGTTAGAAGTGGATAGTTGTGATTTGCTTTCTTTTGTAGTTGGATCACGGGTTGAGGGATTTGTACAGTAGCACATTTGTGGGTTATTTGATGTTGTTGGTCAACAGGATGTATGTGCAACAATTGTGTTTTGGGAGAAGGGTTAGAGCAAGGAGATCCCAGGAGTACATATCCCACCCACACACACCAATGCCGACTATCGATCATGGTTGAATAATGTTGAGGAACTGGTGATCTCATTTCATGACTTCAATGCATGACATTGAGCCTGAGACCCCCAAGTGGACACAGTCAAACTGGAGCACTTCAGGCCATGGCTGAGGAACTGGTTTACCTCCCACTGCCTGAACAAGATACTTGCTGACTGGCTGATATTCTGACATATATTCAGGATCAATCTGTGCATGTACCAGCGGCCATCGCTGCTGCACAGATACCTCGCTGTTGCTGGATGTTAGCATGAGACCTAAACATTTCAGCTCCATGTGGACCCACCTGATAATCTAATGAGAAAGAGACCCAGTGGGAAGAAGGAATTGTGGGAAAAGGTTTGGAAAGAGCTGGATGCCATGCGAGAGGTGGATGAAGAGAGTGAGAAGGGTGGTGAAGACACCTGTGTTGGAAAGAATGCGGCTGGATGCGGCTCAGCTAAAAGGAGAAACTAAATACACAGCAGAGTGGACAAACTACAACACACTGGCCAGATGTGTATACCAAGAGTGCCTATTAAGGGCCTGGTATGACCACACTAATACCAAGGTTGCGGACAGCAAGGACCATGAGATATTTCAGTTGGTGGTAAAGATGGAGGCCTGACTCACACTGCCTTCGATGGAATGACCTGATAGATCCATGGCTACTGTGTATGCGGACATTAGTAACATGACTAGGCTGCAACACAACCCAGGTGATCCCACCCACTAGCCAGAAATCATGGTTAACATGGAAAGAGGTCAGTAAATGGAAATGGTACTCACAAGGTCTTCTGCCAACACTGGGCCTAGCAGAGACAACATGGGATATCACTTCCAGCATTTTTAGAAAAGGAGGGCAATGATCACACCATTGTGTTTTGTTGACTACAGGCTGTGGCACAACATCCTCAATTGGCATCAGGCCAAGGTTGTGTTAATGCCAAAGATCAACAAGCACAGGTACGATGTCATCAAGTCATGGCCTATAATACACCTGCTTCTAACCACAGCCAAGGTGGTGTAGAGGGTGGTGTTGCTTTAGTTAGCAGCCTGCCTGGATCTTAGCGAGATACAGTTCAGTTTACTACAGAAGGGCAGGGTCCATAATTGTATAGCAGACTTCCAGGAATTCCTCCATCAAAACCAGGGCTACCAACACCTCATCCTATCAATAGATGTTGGAGGAGGTTTCTACAACATTGACATCTATCTCCTACAGTACTTTTTGCTTACTCAAGGTTGCTCCTCCAACCTGTATCAATTGGTAGAGAGGTGGCCAGGAAGCCACTCCATTCAGTTCAGGTTTTATGTACTCGTCTCCAGGGTATACCACGTTAATGAACGGGTCCCTCAATCCTTCCTGCTTACACTGTTCTTGTTCGGAGCATATGTGGCTGATATATTCACACCATGTCTGGAGTTCTCACCTAGGGTGAGACACCTGGTAGCATCCTATATTGACCATGGGGTCATCATGGTAGCAGCTAACTCTTACAATGCATGCAGGCACGATGCAAGAAAACTATCATGCGACTGTGAGTGCCTGGCACCATGAAGGGGTAAGTGGTTTAGCTGAATACAATCACAGTGGATTGGATTTCGGAATAGGGTGTAGGAGGGAATGGTACTGTTAGACAAAATGGTACTGCCATCTGAGGACCTATGGGTTCTTGGATACAGGTTTAATGTATTTCTTAAGCTTTCGTCAATTTTACATTATTGGTTAGGTAGCAGGTCTGATAAGCCGAGGAGGATTGCGGCACTAGGAAGAAGGTTTCTGAGTAAGGGCGGACTTTGAGCCTGGGAGTCTTACCATTTGGTACAAGCAGTCTACTGCCCAGTGTCTACTAAGAGTTTGAGTTTGTAACCAACTATCCATCACATGTGAAACAAATTCAGGTCCTGATTAGTTACTGCCTCTACTCAGTATTCTTGACATTGATGAAGATGAAGCTGGCTGACAATATCCTCCTAGCGGAGTACATGGTCACACCTATCACCATTCATGGAAGAGAGCAACAACTGATGTGCTACAGCCAGTATATTAATTACCAATACTGTGAGGTGCACCACTGGTTTGCAAAAATTCATCACAGCTAGAGGGAGAAAGGTATAGTAGCTGACAAGCATACCTCAGACAAGTACCTCCCTTATTGTCCAACCATTACGATGGGGAATGGAAAGTGGATGATGGCTCTCTCACAGGCTCGGAGTTATGAGAAACTGTATTGCAGTACCGGTGTGGTAATATATACGGATGGATCCCACTCATCGGAAGGTGCTGGAGTGGCTTACATGATGGCGTCAATAGGGACCTTGACCTGCACAAATGGATACTCAGTAATCTCGTCCTGGAGCATTGTCAAATGTGACCTATTCGGTTTGGTGCATACCCTGTGGGTTGTTGAGTAAAAGTCAAAACGACATCCAGTACTTGTCTTTCTGAATATCATCCCTGCTCTGCTCTTAATTGAAAACATGTTGCCGGAAGGAGACTTGGCTGTGATATAGGAAGTTATGGCACGATTGTTTGATGCTAATTCCCCCTCTTTCAGCTGGGTGCCCGGACATATGGGCAATGATGGCAATGAGAGGTCCAACCAAAAGGCAAAAGAGACTATTCAGCTACCACTGTAGCCCTTCAATTAGGAATGCGTTGGTTTTGGTATAGGGAACGGTGAGTTAGCCTGAGAGCTGAGGAAGAAAGAATGAGAGACCTCATATGCTAATGAAGGAGACAGGTATTATGCTCACAGGCCTAAGGCTTCATGACACCTCTCTGCCTGGACACCCATATATTTGTATGTATTGACTAGGATTCATTATAGTACAAGACTTACAGGAAATAACAACTGTGAAATAGGTGAAGAATGACACAACTACTCAGCTATTCTAAAAGTATGTGGAAACCTTGGCGTTTCCTAGGCCCATGGCATGCCAATATTTCCGGATACTTTTGGAATGGCCAAGTAGACTGCCTGGCGATGATAAGAACAGAAGCAAGCAGCGACCAGGAACTTGTACTAGGATTTGGCTTCAGAGGAGTGGAAAAACTAGTGGGTGCTGCATGGGTGGCTGTGACTGGGAATCCCCCATCATATTATGGAGATGGATGTGGAGCTGGTGGTCATAGAAAATCCATTTGATGACATGATGACATTGGAGAGCGATAGGAGGCAAGTTTGCATAGGGATACCAGGCACATGTTTACGGTACGAGAAAAAATATCCCAGGGGGCCGTGCCCATGGCCTAGTGCACATATTCCAACCAAGTAATTCCTCCTACCAAACTCGATCAGCATGTGATACATACAGTGTGACAGGGCAATTACCTCCAGCCCCATGTCCAACTGCCCTGCCATTTCCATTCACTTCGATGAGAACCTGAACTCTCTCTCAATGAGTATTGGCCTTTATTGTTAGTGGCATTGGGTCCAATAGGATGACCTTAGATTGGCTCTGAGAATCATTGTTATGCTAAGATGGGCCTGAATGTTTAGTTTAACAATTGGTTACAGTGTTCCTTTTGTGATCAGCGATGCATTATGTGACCAATAAACAGGATGGGGGAACACTATTGCAAGAAAAGTAAATGTTCGGACAGACCGTATGTTTCCTTTGTTTAATATGTTACTGAAATTGTGTTGCAGTGGTTATAGGTGCATAGGCAAGAATTTGTATCACAAGATGTGAGGAGTGATCACAGATTGATGCGGGACATCGTTTGCCGACATAAGCCCATGTGAGCCCCTTTTAGGTAGTGATTTAGGTTTTTGTTTGAAGTCGTGGTAGTGAGGGGGGATTGGGTACATGGTGGTGAATTTTGGTTTTTGATTCTTGAAGAGTTGGGGAGCCTGGTTGGATACCGGAGTTGATGGTACTAGTATAAATCAAAATCAGGTAGAATGTTCTCAGTAACTACCTCATCCTTCATTTCATCCCATCTTGGAACGTGATGGTCTGCCTTTGACCAATTGGAGACCTTGATTTCTATCTCACAAGAGGCTTCTATTCTTTAACCCCAAAAACCTTTGAGAGCTGTAATGTTATCCTTCCCCCTACATTTGCTTGGGGTTCTTGCTTCCTTTTATGCATCTTTGCATTTGTTCTTTTACATAACCTCCTCAGGGTCACATTGGCTAAGAGAGCCACCACCCTGCTGCCACATCCACTTTGCGCTTGTTACTGGATTTGTATCATGTCCACGAGAAGAACTTTAGTATAGAGTGCGATGTCGCTTGCCCTCGGCACCACATCGCTGTGCTTTCTTGGCACTTTCATCCTACTAAGAAGGAAGTAGCTACACTGTTGGTCATCATAGGAGACCAACATGAGCACAATCGCCGTTTCATTACTCTGCTACCCACTGCCAAGGCTCCGACCATTATGCCATCTTCACCAGTCCCAGCGTGTATTTTGTTCACTTCAGTTGTCATGATCGTAGGACGTGAGCTGGCTCCTGAGACTTCTCTGGAGCCAGCTGACAAGAGCCCTCTATGGAATGTTGCGCCAGCCATTATCACACCCTCACCTGCTACTGTGGTTGTGAGTGTTGCTGTAGGTAGTCTGGTTCCTGTTTCGCTGGGGACAGAGGAGCCCCATACTCACTGTAGGGGTAGAGTATATCCCGTTTTGGTGAAGCCAGGTGTGGTGTAAGCACCCCCATTTTGGGAGCAAGTGCCTGAGTCCCCTGCAGCTGAGCCCATAGCTTGTTCTAGTAATGCCTCTAGTGAGGTCCTCCCTGTCATGGTGGGTGCTGTTGAGAGTAGCCCGTTTGCTCTGGTGGCTTGACCTGCACCTGGGTATGGGAAGAGGAAGAAAAGCAAGAAGCACCAGGTTAAACGACATCAATCTTCACCTCTGCGACTTGTCACTGACTCATAAGAGGTGTCAGCTTTCCAGTTTCACTTGACAAAATTGGCTGTCACGGAGTATGCAGGTCGTACGCAGTCTGTGCAAGGAGTTGTCCAATGTTTGGAGAATAAAGTGTGTCTAGCACTTTGGATGTCGCTGTTGTTTTGGATTTGGTGATGGGTTACTGTGGCGGTGGGAGGAGGTGTCCAAGGATCATTGAGTGGAGTTTCTATAGTAGGTCTTTACTGTGGTGGAGGTTATTGCAGGGCCACATTCAGCTAGTGGTAGTGGGATTTTGCATTTTGTGTGGGTTACTTGGCTGGCGGGTAGGCTGGCCTAGGGAGCATTTGCTTCGCCAAAGATCATCTCATATTTAGTCTTCGTCTGGTGGCATGGTGCAGGCACGTTTGAGGTATGATCTCAGAGGTTTAACTAGTTTGTAGTTAATGATATTCGTGTAGCATTAAGCTGGTGGCACAGCCCTGGGACTTGTCGCATGCTATTGTCTGCTGTACAAATAAAATTTGATTGAAAGTTCTAAGTAATTTCCTTACTTATATCATTACTCCACCAAGGTAAAGTTCCCTTCATGCCAATGATTGTCTTATGCATCTTGGTTTCATTAGGAGATATCTCAGTTCAACTCGTAGTTCCAGCGGTCTTTAGTGTTCAGTTCTATCTTTGTCAGTCATTCTGGTGTTGTTACTTGTTTTTACCTCCACATTGCTTTTTGATTCTCACAATGATTTTCCTTCTGGCCTTTACATCTTTGGTGACTACGAGACCTCCTCCAGTAAAATGTCTGCCGCATTTTGGTCAATTGCCTGCTCATAGAGTTTCATGTTCAGTAGTTGGAGTATTTGGACATTGCTGTGAGGGGGAACACCTACGTTCGTTTCGCGGACCAGCTCATGCTTCTTATTGAGTCTTAACTGTGTCCTTACTTTCTTGTGATTTCCAACGCCCTTGAAATCGACTGATAACCTTCCATGTTTCAGCACGACGTACTGGCCACATCAATCCTTAAGGCATATGGTCATCGCCAGCCCCATCATTCGTCTATTTGGCTCTATTGTTTGAATCCTACCTTGCTTTTTTCTCATGCTTCTCTTTATCTCTGTTCAATTGGCATCTATAGCAGTTCTGCCATACTTCTCATACTCACTTCTATATCAGGATTGCTTTGACCCAGAAGATTCCCATCTCCCAGGGCTGTAACTTGTCTCCCTAAGGTTGTATCCGGCCATTTGTTGCTGGGCCACATCTTGGACATGTATAGGTTAGGTGTAGTTCCAGATGGTGTTTGGCAGTCACACACCTTGCAAAAATGGGGCCTACATTCAATTTTTCTTGTTTTCTAACTTATACCCCCCCTTTCTGGAGCCCAGTTCGCACACAGTCCCCTTCTTGTCCTCTGGCCTTTGGGGTAGTTAGTGTTGCCACCTGAGGGTGGCCCAAGGCTTCTGGTTCATAACTCGCTTGGGCTGTGGCTCTGGAGGGCTGCATGGTATGCTGATTGACAATGCCCTTTCGGTACCGTTGTTGCCAACTGCATGGTTCCTGGCTTTTACCACTGGCCCTCCAAATCTACTTGTTGTTGGGGGTTGGGGCTCTTTTGGTATTGCCAAGACCAGTGGCTGCCTGATAGGGTCAGGTATAAGCATTCCTGTCACTGTCAGATACTTGACCGGTGTGAGATGCAGAGGAGGCTAGATAAGTCCCATGGCGTCTGGCATGTCAGACTTGAGTGGCGCTGATGAGGCAGTGAGCGGTACATGTAAGTACTGGTCAGGCTCATGACATGCTTGAGGGAGTCTAATTGTGCATTTCCAGCTTTACTTGTACTGTTAAGGTTAGGCTGCTCAGTCCTATAAGGCTTCCTGAAGGACCAGCTGGCTGATGGCCACCTGTGCGGATGCTGGGTTGCAACTGCCCCGTTGGACTTGTTAGAGTCTTGAACTCTACATTCTGTCTGCTTTGTTTGTCTTTCCTTGATTTGGTTGCAGGATTGGTGAGAGGGGGTAAGGCACAACAGCTGGGAGATAGTCCCCTGTGACCGTTACCACTTATCACCCCCTCTATATTTTTCCTTTGTTTGAAGTGTTTGTTTGCATTTCTGGCAATACGTACAGGTCATCCACACCAGGATGTTCTACTGTAGTAACTGGCAATGTGGGTTTATGGGGTCGACTGTCTGGCATGTGAGTACAAGAGGTGGACCTGTTGGTCACCTCCTCCCTGCCATGGTGCTGCCTGTCTAGATACATTGATGTTGGTTTTCTTTTATAGTAGACAGGGCTGCAGAACACTATATAGACCAAGCAGTAGAAATCTTTGGTTTGGTTTTTGTACTGGCAACTGGCCTTTGTTGGACACCCCTTCAGCTTTGGGGCTTCACCCAGTGTCTCTCTTGTCACCTGTACAACTTGGTATTCCCAGGCTCACCCTCGGTACACCTAGCTCAGGATTGATGGGGACTTGCTCCAGGGGCTGCAGTTGGTTCCATACCACCGGGACTTCATGCACAGGTGTGACAAGAGTTTTCTCTACTGTTGATGGTCTTGTATTTACTGTTAGTGTTTGGGCATGGTGCATGCATGTTTGAGGTATGGCGCTGAAGCTTTAGTTAACTAATAGTTAGTGGTAGTTCCAGTTTGTGCTAATTCTGTGCAGGTACAGAGGTGTTGTATCTCAGAGTCCGAGGTACAAGTATAGATAAAATTACCTTGAATGTTATAAGAAATTTCCTTGCTTCTTAATTTAACAAATAAAACAGCTTTACATACCTTATCTCTTTACATCGTTCACAGGCTGAAGGGCAATAGCTCTACACCTTATGACAATAGGCATTACCCAACCGAGTGTTGGTAACCTAGGCTGAAGGGCTAAAGAACTAGTGAAGGAAGAAGAAAGGAGCTATATATATATATATATATCACGAAAGGTATTGTTGCCTGTTGCTATATACTAATGGGAACTTAGAAATGTTACACCTATTTTCAAAAATTTGCTCCCTGCCTTTCAGCACTCTACGGCTTTTGCTCCTCCCTTTGTTCCTAGTACCCGTCCTCGGATTTTTGGCTATACTTTTCTTGATTTTATGAAAGATTTTTCATTACTACCTTGTTTTTTTGAGCAGCCTGATTTGATGGATGTTGATGTTTTCTCCCCTGCTAGTTTGTTTGATTTTGCCTTTACCAGGTTCCAATGCCTTTTCTGCCAAGGGCACCTCCTCTGGCAACAAAAACCATGTCTCTCTCATTGACCATGACTACTGGTGCCTTGCTGCTGGGGACATCAACATCCACCATACTCAATCTGACTCCCTTCATTCCAGTTCCTTTAATGAGTACTCCATCTGAGCTCCATACTTTGATAAGACTGATGTCTTAGGCTACAACCAACTCAACATTCCCAACATCTGTACTTGTAACCCAATCCATGCTGCATCATGTCCTGGGGGGCAGGACTTTTTATTCGCCAATTCTCTCCTTGCTCTCTATGCGGAGCCTAGAACTACTGATCTCCCAGGTACTTGTACTAACCACAACCCAATATCTATTTCATTTTCTACCACATTGCTTAAGAAGGCTGACCCACTCCCTAACTTGGACCACACCAACTGGTCTACTCTGCTTCTCCTACTCAGAGCCTTTTCCTGCACCCGACCTTGCCTCCACACCACAGATGCAGATCTTGACAGATGTCTTTTGGCAGACTCTTGTAAACCTACTCCAGGGTTGATGGACTCGATCGCTCCCCATCCCCCCTGTCTGAACTTCGGTGTCTCTAAAACAAGTACTTCAAGGAGATCATACCAGCGAAGAGGCAATCCTGGCTTAGGTTTCACCCCACAACGTTAGCCAGGCCAAAAAGCCCACCTATAGTGGTGAACAAGACATATTCCCTGATCTCTCTGGAGCCGCCACCCCCCTTCAACTCAAGACCACACTCCTCAACTACTTCTTCCCTTTGAAGCCACCTCACCCATCGACTGCTATTCTTCGCCAGTATTCCAACCCACTATCAGTCCCCACATGGGAGATCACAAGGCCCCTGTCTGAGTCATCCAATACTTCCCCCTCAGGACCAGTGTCTATTCCCTATGGGGTGTGGAAAATAGTTTAAGCTCTCAACTCAGCTATCCTGGTCCAGCTCCAGAGCCCACTCTGAGAGCATAAACACCACTGATGGGCCCTCAACTAGGCCAATAGCATCATCGGTCCTGGACTGCAAAAGCTGGACTACTCTATCTCCGCCTCTAGTAGGATGATCGTATTAGTCAAGACAGTCTCCAAAATCCTGGAATGAATCATGGCAACTAGGCTTACACTTATTGCCAGGTCTGATGGCCACATCAATTCACATCACTGAGGCTTCTTAGCCAGCCTCTCCACCTTCAATACTTCAGCCACCCTAGTTCTGGAGGTCAGAATGTGGCTGTCTCCACTCTCCAAGGTCTCCTTACTCTTGCTTAATATCATAGGCAGGTTCGAGAACATCTCTATATCTGCTTTATCTTTTAATCTTCACTGGAAAGGCATACCTGCCTAGCTGGTTCGCTAAGTCAGGTCTTTCCCCGCAGACAAGCAGTACTGCCTGCTCTGCTAGGGCATATGCAACGTCTTTTCTGATGTTTCTGTAGGTACTCCTCACGGGTCCCCGGTCTCTTCTTTGTTATTTTTCATCTATGTATCAGATCTGCATATTTTCATACCTCCAGGGGTTATTCTTTCCTATGTTGATGATTTTTCTATTACTATGTCTACTGGTTCTTATTGGGGAACAGTATCACTTTTTCAGCTTGGTTTTTCTTTGCTTTAACCTAAGGCAGCCAAGGTTGGAGTGGCCTTTTCCATCTCCAAGACAGCACTTATCCACTGAAGTACTCCTAATGATCAAGACCCAATCTGCAAAATACACATCACTGTTAATGGGGCCATCTTTCATCACTACAAGGTCCTGAGGTGACTCAGCTACTGGTTTCCCCCTTCACTAGAAACAACTATCCACTTCCTCAAATAACTTGGCCTGGCCTAAGTGGCCCTCAGCATAGTCAAGAGCGAGTCCCTACTTGGCATCAGCATCCCTCCATACATGGTTTGTCCAATTACCACCTGCCTGCTACTCCCAATCCTCTCCTATAGGACTGATCTCTTTATGCCCACCCTCCTCAAGATCCATAAGCTGTCCACATACTAGAACAAGGAGCTCTACTGGATTACCAATTGTTTCTCCTCAACCTCTACTTCTATCCCTGCCTGTGAGGACTGTCTCCCCCCAATGGCCATTCTCCTGCCATATAAGAAGAGAATGGCTACCTTACACTTGGTGTGCTCATCCCCACTGCTTAACCCTATAGCTGAACATCTTCCTCCAGATTTCCACAACAGAGGAAATTCTGACTTGGTAATCACTGTGAAGATGTCTAACAGGAGCAATAGCAATAACTATGTTCTACTTAACTGGAACAGGCACTACTCCTTACAACATCGCAGACACCATCTACCTTGGGACATATTCCGTAACTCTCTCCTCCCGCTATTGGAATCAGTTGGCAGCTTCCGGCTAGCACACCCCCACCTCCTCCTAGACTTAGTTCTAGACTTGGACCAAGACCCCACCCAGACTGATGCCTGCCTGAAGGCCAGGCTCTGACTTCGCCTCAGTGCTGACTGGTTCCTATAGGTGACCCCTCCCCATTGCTACCAATTGCAAGTAACAACCAGGCCTGATATGGGCTCTAGCTTAGACAGTGTTACTGTCAGCAGAATACATCAGATCAGTTGTGGCAAGAGCTACCTCGCCTATTACTGCTCCTGTGATATGGAAGGGGATCCAACCCTGTTGTTACCTTGTGAGGAGGAGGATGAAAACCTCTATCAGCACTCCTGTCCTGTCCCGTCAAAGCCTACCAGAGAACACTCCACCTCTCAGGAGTTACTGTTATTGGTCCCAACTCACCTATCAGGTCCTCAGTCACCCTCATCAAGGTGTGGGCAAATTACATATCTCTCACTAGGACTAGTTTCCCACCCAATATGCCTACATTCAGGCTCCACTCTCCTGCTGACTTGGATGTCTAGGGTGCCTTGTATTTTTTCCTCATGGTAACAATATGTTGATAACATTCCTTAGTTAGCGAAGGATGTTGTTGTTTCTTTTCATACCAGACTGGTCATCATTTGAGGTGCAATGATGGATGTCAATTGGGAGACAGGAACTGATGGTTTCTTTCATTTGTTAATTGGAGATTAAGGTTATGTTTATGCCAGAGCTCACACTGTATGCAAGTTCTTGTACCTTGACAATGAACACGTGATATAAAGTATGTAAGCGTTCTACTCAAGCCACTTCCAAAGATCTTGGGAAGGATTATGGCCATGGAGCTGGCACTTATTGCCATGTTCTTTGGACTCATCAACTCATACTAGTGCAGCTCGCTAGCATGCCTTTCCAAATTTGTCACCTTGGCTACCCTTGTACAAGAGGTCATAATGAGGCAACCTCCTCTTTTCAAGGTTTCCTGGCCCTTCCTTGACATAAAGCATGTGTTTACCAACATCTCAGCCTCCATGCTGTCCTTCAAGCTTCGCTCTGAGGGTATCCCTGCCCACCTGGTTTGCTGGGTTAGGTTCTTTCTTACTCACCAACAATGTTACCTGCTTTCTCCAGGTGCATGTAAGGTTTTTTCCTACGTTTCTGTTGGCATTCCTCAGGGGTCCGCTGTTTCTCCTTTGCTATTTTTGATTTACATGTCAAATTTCCATATTTCCATACCCCAAAGAGCTACTTCTTCTTGGATTAATGATTTTTCCATTACTGTTTCTACTTGCTCTTATCGTGGGAATGTATGAGTTCTTCAGCATGTTTTTTCTTTACT
>NW_003298777.1:174109-186445 GCF_000151645.1 Tuber melanosporum
GAGCCGTCTGTCAATGTAGTAAGATCCTTACCTACTGGGCTGGCCTCTATGTCCCAGTCCTCACCACGCTTGACACATTGTCCATGTACTGGAACAAGGTGCTGCGATTCATGACAAACTGTTACTCCTCCACCCGACTGCAATGCGACAATTACATTCTGCTCTGTTACAACTGCTACCACTCTTTGCAGCCATGAAGATGCTGCGAATATGATTACTGGTATACAATTACAATCGATTCTTCCTGCTTCTCCACAGAGTTGCTTTATTCTATTAAACACACTACAGTTGATTTTGCCACCCTGCTTCTCTCTATTCTCTACTAATGTTGATATCCAATCCACCAACTACCATTATTCGTCCTTGTACAAGGGACTGCATGAGAGATCCAGGAATACACCTAGCGGGATTCAGAATTCAAGGAGGGTCCCTAGTTAAGACATGAATACATTTCTGATAGTTGTTTTAACATCTGGGTCCACCCCTCCTCCCCTCATACTCTGGCTTGATTCTTCTTCAGCACAGCTGAGCGGGTCACTTTATCTCCCTCTTCTCCTCCGGAGAGCCCCAGCCCCTGCCCCCCTCCACCAGTCAGTATTATACTCCCTGAGGCCTGTCAGAACCACTCAGTGGCTCAAACCACCTTAGCAGGGGGACTGCTGATTTCCAGTAGACCTGCTCTACCATGGGTTACTTCATAGGTGTACTGTTTGTTGACCAGGACTGCTAGGAGCTTTTCTGGTGGGTATTAGGTTAGTTTATTTGTACTTTCAGGCTGAGATTTCCAGTTAGATTTTTCCTTGTCACTTCCTGCTTGTCTGCGGCTGTGTTTATCTTAGAACTTAGTTCACTAGTGTTATAAGGATAAGGTGGATTCAGAGCGAGATGTGCAGTTGGCTCCATCCTAGAGGGGCTTAAGTCTCAGGGTTTTTGGTCAACATAAATCAGGGATACATGCATTACGCTTTTGTTCATACCATAGTTGATGCTGCATACAAGTTCTTGTATCTTAACAACCAATACAGAATATAAGAAAAGAAAACAATAAGCTCCGCCTCACTGCCCATGCTCCATCTCTATTAAAACTATGATCAAAGAGAAAACCACACCATATTTTTCACCAAGACTAGCTCTCATTCACTTAAAATTTCTTGTCACTGCCTCATCTTCAAGTTTATCTCTTGCTTAAAGACACAAACAATTTTCACCACACTGTGGCTCCTGAAATGAAGAAAGAAAGAGAGTCAGGCAGCAGTGGCACCCCTCCTCCCCCCCAGAGGAGAGAAACCCCACCCATGACCAGGCCCACTACAGTTGGCAGCTGGTCCACCTTATCAACTATTTTTGGGTTCTCAAGGCCACTAGGCTTCTCCACCCAAAAGCGACATCACAGTGACACCACTTATCCCTCCAGGTAATTCCTGATATTAAGCGACATGGAATACCTTCTGACACCAACTACTTCCAACATCTTTTCTTTAAGATGGTGGTAGATTTCAACTTCCAGGCACTAGACTTCTAACCATATATTATCATCTTTTCCAAGATCCTGCAACATGCATATATGATGACTACAGAAAAGTAGTTTACAGGCTCCAAGAGCAAGTCAACAGCCACACAGAAGGTTCTCAAGTATGCAAGGACATCACCTTTTCAATACAAACATCTGTGATTGCACTCACCACCAAGAATGTCCCAGTGGCCCCCCTACCAGCTAAGCCACAGTCTATCTCTGCCCCCTGACCTCAACCAGCTCCCTCTTCTGCCGCTCTATCTTTTCAAGTTAGTGCCTCAACTTGAGTGACACTGGTCAGGAAGGGGAAGAAGATGGCCTCTAATGTCAAGCCCACCACCTTGGCCAAACTATCACCCCCTGCCACAGCCCTGGCAACTAGAAGGGCATTACCATGAGGGAAAAAATGCTAATCATCAAGCAGGATGGTGGACCTATCCCTGCTACTGCAATGAAACTTCATGATAGTATCAACAAAGCTCTCTCCGCCACCCAGATCCAAACAGTCTCCCTCACAGACAACAATGTCCACAACACCACCATGGAAAATGTCAAGGCCATGACCCTGAACAGCATTGTCGAAGCCATTATTCAACTCATCCCATGTACCATCTCCATCCACCTACAGATACCTGTTACTCAAATAGTTGTGTACAGTCTACTCACCTCTCAGTCACTTGCATTCAGTACAACGTAACACATCAGATTCAACTCTGGGCTTGCTCTCACTCACCAAGCCGAGTGGCTCACCTCTGATTATACAAGGCACAACAAACCTGCCTCCTCTATTGTCATCTCTATTACCAGTCCCAATGCACTCCTGTTTGTTGACAAGAGACTAGCTGCTTTCACCTCCACCTTCAAAACTGAATACTGGCTGCGCAGCAACTCCCACACCCAAATTTTCCAACTGACCCGGCATTTAAAACTATAATACCAAGTCCACCTCATCAACTGCCTGTAGGTAGTTAACACTTCCTTACACCACAGGAGACCATGCCTGCCCCACTGTTTACTGCTGCCTCTGCAGCTACCCCTGTACCCACTCTACCCTATAATGCATCAACTGTGATGGTCCTCCTGAGTAAGACTTTCCTGCCAGCCCTGCCTGCCACCAACACCCTGAAGTAGTGGCAGAGTGTTTACAGGATGATGATGTGGTGGACATGGTTAACACATTGGTCCTGTACCTGCCTCTCCCCCCTTTACACAACCCACTGGTTGCTCCCTCTCCTATAATAGTAATCACAGTTGGCAAAATCTCGTCATCATTTCTTTCCTCTCTACTCCCAAGTAATTCAGTGCTGTTGCTTAGTAAAATATTTTTTGTATGGCAGGGCATACTATTTCAGTGGTGATTTTCTCCCAAGATACTGGAAGAGGAGTAACAGGAGCTGATTGTTTCTTTTTTTTTTTGTTTGAAATTAACATTTTGTTTATACCATAGCTCACACTACATGAGTGTTCTTGTACCCTCATAACGAATACATGATATAAAAAAAAACAAAAGAAAAAATTAGCCATCACTACCCATCAAACATCTTCAGTGCACCTTTCATGATTGAAATTTATATTCTATTTGTGATGACCTCAACACCACGAAACCTTTTATGACTTTTTTCCATGTAGTCCCTCTCCTACAGAGAGGCTGGGCCATCACTATTCATCCTCCTATCATGATGGGACTCCTCTCTCGCCTTCTCTTTTGTGGTCTATCTTGTTGAGATCCTTTTCCCTTCCTCCCAGTATCTCATGATGTTGGTCCTCATGTCTACCCCACTTATACTTTAGCCTCACTTAGTATTAGTATGGTCGGGTTTTGACATTTTGTCTTCAACGGATGCCAGGGAATACGTCTTGCGGTACAATATTATCATAGAGTCCAACTGCTTACCTTGAAATTGCTCTTGTCTCATTAACAGGCTGTTGTCAGCTTCGCCATGCCCTGCCTCTCTATCCTCTAGAGGTGGTGGTATCCTATCTACTAAGTGATGCAATCTCTCCCAGAAGATGGAACTCTATGAGAGACTTATGAAGACACATGAAAGCAGTGAGATCTCAAGGATGCTGCCTAGTTAAAACACAAACATGTTTCTGATAGCTGTTTCAGCATTTGTCTCCGTCCCTTCTTCCTTCTCACCTTAGTTCGATTGGCTGGTACTCTATCAGCTTCTACTCTTCCCTTTTGGCTTCTACCAAGTTGACTGCCCAACGTTGTCTTCTCCTCCTAGCTGGCACGCTGCTGCAGGCTAGAATCCTACTGCCCTTTATTCCTCTCCACTACGCTTTATGCTCTTCATCCCAGCCTACTATACAGAATATCATATGTTCCTCTGTACTGCCATGTGCTCGGCACCTTTTTTTGGAGGAGGTTTTCACCTTACATCCTGGCTTGCTCTCACCCACTGCCAGATTATACCTTGAGGGATACAGTTATCCAACTCAGTGCTCCAGATTGGCTGTTGATTGTTTCCAAGACTATATCAATCCAGTCACCTAGTGTTAGGTGGAGACAACTTGATAGACGTCAAGGTTGTCTAGGCCAATCGAGATTCATTTCTGTAGACGGAGATTGTCTAGGAAGGCTCGGACTTTGCTCGTTTCATTTATGACTACTAGGATGAAAGTAGAATAGGTAAAGTAGGGTAGAATTGTAAAAATAATATTATATTGTTAAGGTCTCTTCTCCATTGCTTGATGATGTCTAAAGCATGGGAGGCACTTCGATATTTAAATTCTGTGTCTGAGTGTTCGCGGACTACATCTATTTATCATACAACTATGTACTTCTTCAATCATAATTCGCAACATCGAGTTTTCTTCCAAGGTGCGAACACCTGTGGACCCTGAAAACCATCACAACCTCTTCGGTAATTACAATATTTCTTCTTAGGAAACGTGCTGTCCCCAATAGTAATATCCCGATTAGCTGGGTCTTTAGACTTATGGCCTAGTTCTTAAGTCGAACTGAGTGGGCTTCAATTGTCTTCGTCATTGATAAAATGATCAGTTGTATCCATGGCTATATCTGCAAAGGTGGTCGTCATTACAACCATCGTAGGTTATCTGACTCTGATCCTTTGTAACTCCATACCTGTAACGTGTTCGCAAGGTGCTAATCACGTTATCGGTGATAGATACGATAGTTGGCAGGTGGCCTGCTCTTCCAGAGAGGAGGCGAGAGCTGAGAACTAAAGGAGGCTTCAAGGGTGTACTGAGAAACAAAGAAGTAACCATTCAACTAAGTATATTGAAATACTGTCTGTCGAAGTCTGCCTTTTCTATCGTAGAAACAGGCGGTCTTTAAATACACAATTCTGTTCATGTCTAGCATGAACGAAACTAGTCAAAGGTATTAATCAATACAATTTGGTGAAACTAATTTAAGTATCAAAGCAATACTTAAAACAAAACATAAAACAAAACCAAGTATCAAAGCGATACTTAGAACAAAACATAAAACAAAACCAATTACCGAGTACCTGTACCGGTTACAATACCCAACCGATAGATTTTCTCTGGATGACTTCTTATTAAGTTGCAGGAAGCTATTCCACCATATTTGTAATTAATCCCTTGGTCGGCAACCCTTGGTTGCTCTCTGGGTAGTAGGTTTCAGTAACTATTGTAGTATTGAGAATCACCCCAGGGTTGCAACCTGTTCCAAAACCCAGTTGCAACACTCCGTGAAGTTCGTTGGCTTCTTTGGTAGTGTCCTTTGGAGTTCTAGACTCTTCTGGAGGATGTAAATGTATTGGTCTCTAGTAGAGATCCTTTACCATTTGATACTATCTCTTTTTGCGAAATCATCCTGTTACTTACAGCCCATGTGACAGGTGTCATGTCTTTGAAGCCAAGTAACATTCTGTGTGGTTGACGGAATCACTCTGTCCCACTTCTCAGACCTAGCCGAAGGTCCCTTCTCATCTATCCTGCTAACAGGATCCGGTCGGACCGACGGCAACGACGTATATAGTGTTATTCTAACACCTTCAATTCTGTGGTAATATAGTCACAGGACGCAACTGACATTGGTATATATGATGACACGCAGGCCCCATAAGGGAGCCGGAGGGGGGTGTTGGAGACCAGAGATTCCGATTCCGAGTGGGGTTACCCTACTTAGGGTGGTTCCTAGGTATCGGATTCTGGTATTCCTAACACCTCAGCAATATTGTTTTGGACTTAGATCCTTGAGTTTTGGGATTTTCTTCATTCAGGAAATTTTATATTCATGTATGTAGAGGAGTGTCCTCAGTCAGTATGGGGGGTTTCCTTGGTTTTGGTTACTCGTGTGTAGTTTTCTCATTTTATGCACCCGGGTTACTATGCAGGAGAGGTTTTTCCACTTACTTGCTTCGGTTTGAGCAGTTTTCTTCTGAATGCCCTGACCCGGACAGGGGTTGAGGTTTAGGTCTACATAGCAATTGCTGATATAACCTGTGTACTTTAAACAGGAATTAAAACAGATATAGAAAAAAAATCCCCTATAAAAAACAAAAGGCTCCTAATCACTACCTGCACTTTGCACACTCTTTTCACCTGGTTTTTGAAAATGTTACCGCATTCGGACATACAAAAAACATACCCCAAGGTTTGGTGTGGTAAGTATCATGAATAGTAGTTTTTGCCTTTCACTTAGCCTTCATCTATAAGCAAGCTCTTCCCACACCGATCACCCAGGCCCCCATCAATGGGTCAGACACCTAACCAGGCCTCTTAAGCTAGCACATGCTGATATTATAATACCACAAGGGGGTTCCCGGAACTCAACCCTACAGTCCTTCCTCTTTTGGATAATTCTGACCTCAACAACCTGTCTTCCAGAGAGTAGGTTCTGATCTCTCTTGTCTGGACTGCTCTTTGTAACCTATAGGTAGTCAACAAGAGGCTTGCCAAGCTAATGGCAACCAGTGCCAGTATCCTACCACAAGCCTTTCCTGGTCTAGAGTTGAAGCTTGAAGATCTTTCTGGTATAGTCACTGCTCACTCTTCTGCCTGCCCCATCGTGGCAACTGCTGCTCCATGCCCCAATCCCTTTCCTGCCAGGCAGCCAGCCACTGCCTCTGTCAGACAGGAAGCTTATCCTGATCCTCGACAAGCTGAGGACTCGAAGGCTGATAGGCTCCACCTTGACAAGACCATCAATGCCTAGTGTAGCAATGATGCTACCGACATAGTCCTTTTCAGCAACTTGTTCCCAGGCATTTCCTGGAGGACAGGGGCATACAACAACTGCTTGTTTGTCCCAATCTCTGCTAAGCCCTCCAGTCACTGGCTGGCCTCTTTCTCTACCAACATCTATGCCCAGGAAGTTATGTCTTCCTCATATGGTACACCCTCAGGCAACCAGGGCAAGTCTATTGCCTTACCGGCCCAAGTTGCAGCATCTGCCAGGGATCCCGCACCTCCATGGCCCACACTCCTACCACCTGCTGACGGATGCATCTTCGCCCCCCATTCTTAACCTCTCCCACATGAAGTAGCTGCCTGCATAGTTGCAACCACTCCTGATGTCATTGCCTCTGTCTTACATAAGCCCTAACTGCCACACTCACCAAACTTCACCCCTAAAGTAAACACCTACAGTGTCCTCATATTCCTGGCATGTGACATGCCCACTCCAGCCACTCCCTACTCTCCCTGTTTATGATGCCTTAATAACTAAGCTTGGTTAAGATTTTCCCATGGGAGACAATTTGTACCTGCTCTTCCACCCTGCCTCCAACTAGTCCAGCTGTCCATCTATAACCTTCTCCTAACTTTCTTGTCGAAGCAACAGCCTGAAATGGCTTTGGAATAGGTTGGGAGAATCAAGAATGCTAGCGACTTAACTATCTTCTCCGCATGATTTTTGCAACACTATGCAGAGATACATGGCACCAAGACCACCACTTTGGTAGTGGTCACAGTGGCCCTTTCTGATGTTACTAAGATGTGTAAGTGTATTTACCTCTACTCCTTTTCCTAAGAGGTCTTCCTGGCCCACTCCCCTTCTAACTCTACCTAGTGCTGCATGTGCTAGCAGTTCAACCATCCCATGCCTATGTGGTAGCTTGACCTCCCTACCTGTCCCCTTTACTCCAACCCCCATGCTAGGTTGCCACATTGGTACCTCAATCCCGCCTGTCCCAAGGGTAGCAACATAAAGGCTACCCCAGCCTGCTGCCCAGCCTCTCGGCTGAAATGGCCTAACTGGGACTGCTCGCACACTCCCACTGACCCCATATGTCTTAGGAGACCTCCACCCAACTCCTACAAAGGGCTCATACTAGCACCAACATGGAACTCTAGATGGCCACCTGTCAGGACACTCCCTTTGCCCCCACCATACCGGTACAGCATCGGGCTGAATCTACTGAAGCTGAGACTCTTTGGCTTCCTATGTTCCTGCCTGTTTGGCCTTGTCTGCAACTGTCACTTGCCCCACTCCACTGGGCAGATGATAATGTCCTTCCAACTACTTCCACTCCACATCATTAATGAGTGTGTGCAACCTAGCACCCTCATCTCCCTCTAGGAGCCCCTCTCTACACTCACTTGATAAACTTTTTATTGTTCAACATTACTGTTTGGAAAGCTGAGATGTTTTACTTTCCTTGCTTAATTGTTTCAGAACCTTCCAAGGTTTTTCTATATTATTTTTGATTCAAGATCCCTATGTTTACCAGAATCGCCTTCCTGAATTTCAGGGCTTTTAGGCTTTTGCCTCTTCTTTTGTTCATTGTACTCCACGTAAGGTTACTGTGTCTGCTTCTCTTGATTATATAAACATTTTTTTTTAACTTCCTTGTTTTTTGAATGGCCTGATTTGATGGCTGTTGATGTTATTTCCTCTTCTGGTATGTTTGATTCTGCCATCACTGGTTTCATTGTCTAAAATGCCTACTCCACTAACAGTATCTCTTATATTAACCGGATTTTATCTTCTTCATTTCTCATTGTAGATCACGACTACGAGTGCCTTGTTGCTGGGAACCTTATCTTCTCCCATACCTGATCCAACCTTCTTCATACCTTCTCCTCCAATGAGTATTCAATCTTGGCTTCATATTTTGATCAGGCCTCTGAGGTGGTCTAATACCTTCTCAAAACCTCTGGCATTTATACTCGATACCTCTTTAGTGATGCATTATAGCCTGGCATTCTAGACCTTTCATTCACTACATCTCTTCTCACCCCCAATGTGGGGGGTGGGACAACTGATCTCCCTGCTACTGGCTCCAACCACCTCCTAATATCAACCTGCCTGTCTGCCCTATTGCTCGAGATGGCACACACTCACCCCAATTAGCACAAGACTGACTGGGCCACTTTGCTCTCCCTACTTAATGACCTCTCTTGCCCACTATCAGGCTCTCACACCAAGGATACGAAACTAGACAGGTAACTGGAAAAGCACCTCTTGTACCTCACTACTATCCTATACCAACATACACCCCTTAAGAGTGCTTCACCCCACTCCAAGCCCTGGTGGGCCACTTAGTTATCAGATTTAAGTGGACTTTGTCACACCTATTCCAGGGCCCCCAGATGCAGCCCCTCTGTGACCTCCCTCCCCATTCTCCGCAATCATAAAAACCTGTATTTCAAGCTGATCATTCAAGTTAAGAGTCAATCTGGGAAAAACATCTTGACTCAAGTCACACCTCACCCTATCTGGCAAGCCAAGGAGGCCTCTGTAGCACTGAACCAGACAGGTTTCATGAGCTCCCCTGAGCTTCCACCACACTTCTACTCAACAACACACCCCGCAATTACTTCTCTCTTGTGAAGCCACCTCTCCTATATATTGCCTGCCTACACAGACACCCCAACATGTCATAAGTCTCCGCTGAGAAAGTTACTAGGGACTTGTCTAAGTTTTCCAATACTTCAGCCCCTGGCCCTGATTCCATCCTTTAACAGGTGTGGAAATGGGTCAATGCCCTCAACCCCACCATCCTGGTCCAGCTCCTTGGCCTAGTGCTAGTTTGTGAGTACCACCCATGAGGTCTCATGAAGGCTAAATGGATTGTCCTCCCCAAGCCTGGTCCACTGAACTACTCTATGCTGGCATCCTTCTAGATAATTGTTCTGCTGATGACTATTTCAAAGATCTTGAAAAGCCTTGTGGCCACTCAGCTGGTACTTATTGGCAAATCCATTGGTCTCATCAACTCATACCAGTGTGGTTCAAGAGCCAGCCTCTCCACATTTGACATCTCCGCTGCCCTTATTCCTGTGGTCTGAATGACGCAAGCTCCTCTGTCGAAGGTTTCTGTGCTCTTCCTTGATCTCAAGGAAGGATTTGACAACATCTCCACCTGAGTTCTGACCTTTCAGTGTCACTCTAAAAAGGCCCCCGCCCACCTTATTTGATGGGTTAGGTTATTTTTTTACTGACTAATATTGTTGCCTACTTTTCCAAGACAACCCTAAAGATCTTCTCCTATCATTCTGTTAGCATCCCTCCAGTGTCCCCTGTTTCTCCTTTGTTGTTTTTGATTTATTGTCCGGGAACAAAATTAACTAGCTGTCAACTGCCAGAAAATCTTCGGTGATGACAACCACACTCCCCCACCAACCCACTATCATGAAAACCCAAAAGAAAATGAAAATATATAAATACATAGTAGAAATTAATATTTAGTATACCCTCCATCAGCCTTAATAATTGCTTCTACCCTATCCACCATTGATCCAGCCAAAGTATCAAAAAACCTTTGGGTCCAGAAGTTCGCAACAATGAGTGATAGCCTCCTCGATAATTTTTTTGATCTCATTGACAGGGCCCTTCAGGAGAAACAGCCCAGGATAGTGCTTATGAAGCTTGTCTTTCACCAGAGACCAAACATTTTCAATTGGATTGAGGTCTGGTGAATAGGGAGGAATTTCCATCAGAGAAATTCCATTTCTCCTGAGCCATCTCCTGAAAGGCAAGTGAGTCTTAGCATTGTCAATGATCAAAAATACCTCTTCCTCTCCAACAGGCTCCTTGATATCCTCCCATATCGCTGGAAAGTCATATTGATCATAAACATCAATAATTGACTTTCCAGTCACTCCACCTCCAGCAGAAGTAGGATCAGGAAAAACAGGTAAAAAAAGACCATGAGTTTGACCATAGAAACAACCAGTCATCATTTGACTAATCTTTCTCTCTCCTTTCCTAGCAGTAGGTTCAACACAATCCTTATTCTACTCTTCTTTTGGACATCTAAATACCCATTTTCTTCTCTTTAGGTTGGTGGTGGGGTCCAATGGTGGTAAATACCGTCTGGAGGAAGTGCTACAGATGGGATAAGGGGCGAAGCCCCCTCCTCCGTCACATTCCCCTAGAGAGTATCATTTAACTACGATACAATTTATCGATTACATTAAAGAACACACAATTCCCATCCATCCATTCTGCATCGGCCCAGTTCGCTAAGCGAGGGTCATGGTTAAAGCAACCTATAACCGGACGACCATGAACTATCTGAGTTTTCCGACAGTACTTGTCCATACTGGTGAACTCAGCCTGTGAACTGAACCAACATTTAAATACATCCATACGCGTAAATTCCACATCATCGAAAACCACATACTTGTAAGTCTCGTAATATAAGGAAAGATTAAAGAAACCCAAAAAGAAAATATGAGACCCTAAACTCCGCGCCCATTCAGTCTTACCAGTCCTTGTAGGACCGTATAAGATCAAGGCCAAAGGTCGTAAACCAAGGATAGTCCTACACGAATCATCGCGATACAATGAAATGAAATGATTACACCTAACCACCAAATCCGCAGGCAAATCCCAACTCTCAACAGGATAAGGAGATTTATATACATTTTCTACGGTCGGATAATGTTTCTCCGCTACCAGGCGAACATTATTATAACTACCGAGATAAAGTCTCGGAGCCACGCTACGGACATTCTAGAGAAACTGTTTTTTTCATCCCTGTCAGCCTTGGTCCCCGGGACATGTAAATCCTCCCCCATGATTCTAATGCAAATGAATGACAACAAGGAATATACTAGGTCTTTCTGTATCGACCGCCTGTTCGGGGGGCTGGTGAGGGGGTTTACTCACTTGATCCTTAGTTTCTGCAGCGAAACATCCAAGCAACGCATCTCTATCGTTAGATTTTCCTGTACCGTGTCCCCCACAATCTTCTCTCTCAAAATCCTGTACGAGCAACCGTCCTTCCTTTCGGCAATAATCCCACGCTTTTTCAGGAGTTCAGTAAACCGTTTGGTGGTTTGGATGATAAATGCGGCCCCCGAATTCCACGTCGAGACATCGCATGTTTGTGGTTTCAAACCTTTTTCCATCCATTCAATGGACAAGAGCATGGTAATGAATTCCTCCCTCTGCGTGACGTTCCAGTCCAAGTACGAGGTGAAGATCACCTTGTCTGCAAGCGTCGATAATCGGTTCAGGCGGGAGATCGTCACAACGGGGGTACGTGACCAGCAGGTATTTTGTACAGATTCTTCCGCGAGGAACGGGTCGGACAATTGTTCCGAGGTCAGGTGTTGCCACCAGCAGGGAACTCGGTTCGGGTTGCGGGGTGGGCGACCAATCGATCGGAGTTGAGGTGGTGATGTTGGCATCGGGGTCCCGTCCATCAGGTTGAGGAGTACTTTCACGGCCTCGCCTTCCACCTTCCGTTTCCTCCATTGGGTTGGCGTCGGTATCGGCGATGGTTTGCGTTTGAGGAGACGTAGTTCGCTCATCTCGCTCGGTGTGTCGGGATCGGTCGTAGGGCATACAGAACATTCGCTATTATTCGCAACAGGAGGAGGAGGAGTCTCAGGAAGTATCGGGGAAGCATGGAGAGAGAGGTTTTGTGTTT
>NW_003298777.1:186887-190485 GCF_000151645.1 Tuber melanosporum
GTCTATCATACGCTCGAGGACATTCCATCGGATTCCGAATCGGAGCATGGTATGAGGTATTATCGACGTCGTTTTTACGATGTTCGTCGTCGTCGTTACCCTTTTCGTCGTCGGTACTCTCGTCGCTATTAGAGAAAGATGCCCACAAGGCGCTTCCGCAGTAAGGTGCGCGCTGCCATAGCGCATCGCAAGCATGTCAATTGGCATAGCACCATCCCGAGAGGTCCCCTACCATCCCCGGAGGATCAGAGTCACTATATCGTCACAGCCCCCACTGTGGGCGACGATCGCAATTTCTTTCTCCCAACATGGCAAGTCATCCGACCAGGACATAATCGCTTAGGCAATGTCGGGGCCCCGGCGGACGCTATGACGTCTGAATTCGAGGAGCGCAAGCATCTACGTTATCATCCTATCATCAAGGTTCAGAAACTTTCCATCAATTTCCGTCTCACTTGGCGTCGCCTGATCTATATGCGCGTTATCTGTTTCTCCCAGCAGTCGTTGGCCGCTCCCAACTGGATGCTGTTCCAACGTCTCCTGACACCACCTAACAATACGCCGCCCCCTGCTCCGAATCTGGTAGGAGTCGCGCGCATCAGTTACGCCGGTGCCGTCAACGCCCGGAAGCAGGTTGATGGTCCCCTATTGTACGACGAACAGGAACGCAACAGGGAATGGATCGGATTCTCGACCAAGGACAAACGTCACTATCGCCGGATACTGTACGATACGGGTCCCAAGCTCTTGAGGTGTGCGCCTGGCATATCCGTCAAGGAGAGCTCGTTCAGTTTCAAGTGCCGACCTAGACGTTACGTCGTGTTCTATCAAAGCTCCACTCTTGAGCAGAACCCTGCGAAGTCCATGTATCAGGAGGCGCCCGTCTGGTCGGTAAGATTCTATTCTCCTTCCCTCAGTACCACGGATAGGACCCCGTTCTCCGCGGTTGAGACCGAGGCCGATGGAAACATCTACGATCAGGGTTATGATGCGGATGATGGTGTTGATGCTCCTAAGGGTGCACTCGCGAAGATTCATAGATTTCACGGCTTCGTTGGCTGGACCGAGATGCCATTTTAGATAGACCAATAAAACCTTTTCTTTTGCTTATCTCCCAAAGGCAAGTGAGTCTTAGCATTGTCAATGATCAAAAATACCTCTTCCTCTCCAACATGCTCCTTGATATCCTCCCATATCCCTGGAAAGTCATATTGATCATAAACATCAATAATTGACTTTCCAGTCACTCCACCTCCAGCAGAAGTAGGATCAGGAAAAACTGGTAAAAAAAGACCATGAGTTTGACCATAGAAACAATCAGTCATCATCTGACTAATCTTTCTCTCTCCTTTCCTAGCAGTAGGTTTAATACAATCCTTATTCCACTTTTCTTTTGGACATCTAAATACCCATTTTCTTCTCTTTCCTCCTCCCCTCTCTACAGCTACCTCATTCCTCCACATTGCCTTCCTTCTCCACATCTGCCTTGTCCAATTCCTATGGGCTAATGCCCATTCCATTCTCTTTTGAGCTATATCCTCATCCAAATGAACCCTCTCTTGTGCCATCCACTTTTTAAGAAGCTTTTGTGCAAGTCTTCTCTTCACAGTCTTAGCAGAAACATTGGGAGCCACTCTCTCAGCAATCTCCGAGTAGCTGGTATGGCGATTTTGAGAGCTTCCTCTACCATAGCATCATCCTGCAACTTGGTAGTTTTAGGATGTCTTCCTCTACCTTCATTCTCCTTGCCCTCTTGATCTCTCTTTGCAAATGTGCTTTTAACAGTACTGAGAGGAATGTCAAGGTAGTGGGAAATTTGGTGATTTGTCATCTGAGACTTGCATAACCTGAAAATTCGTCCCCTTGTAAACTCAGAAAGGTGCTTGGAGGGAATAGGCTGTTTGGCATGACTGCGAAGAATAGGAGGCATAGTTTATTTAAAAAAAAATTTAAGTAAATTGGTTTGGTTTTGGTTGGTGTAGAGCAATTTCTTTAGGAAGTGTTAAGGGAGCGGGGTGATGAGGAGGGGACCATTGCCATTGCCATTGAGAGCTAGTTAATTTTGTCCCTGGACAATACCTAGCTGCCCACACATCTTGGTATGACCTAAATGTTTCCCACTTTCTGTCCCTACTGTGAGACAGAGCTGAAAACATTCAACTATGCTGTCCTAACAGTTACATCCTGCAAAATGGCTTGGGACTATTAGCTCCAGCAGATTAAACACTTTCGCCAAAATGAGCCACCTTGCTCAGCCCTGTCACTGCTTCTTAGCCTGGCTTCCTACATCTCTACTAACTAGACTAGGTTCTCTTCCAACAGGCTCATATTGTAGGATTAGTTTCCTTTCTCTCCCGGTCTCCTACTATCCCTCATTTTACTCCTCCTCTGGTATGACTTTTAGTTGTTTCCTTCAGGTTGTTGGAAGGGTGACACTCATTTGGGCCTTTTGCTTTTGGTTTATCTGCTGGTTTGTATGCTTTCCTATATTTTCATTTTATGTACTTTCCGATATTTGTTGTTCATAATGGGTGGAGGTACCAGTTTGCATTCATTTGTTGAAGTTTGTTTCATGATTAAGGTTTTGTTTACACCATAGCTAGTACTTCATGTGAGTTCTTTTACCTTAAAAATCAATACAAGACTATAAAAGAAACAAAATAAAAGAAGAACCTCCTGAGAAGCCACGCTTTGTTGCTCCTATCTTCTTGCCACATAGTTTGATATAACCAGGGTTAACTATTGTAGGCCATCCATCCTCCTCTCTGCTCCCTCAATGGTTCCTCTCTTTGGGTACAGTTTCTCTTCACAAGCCTCTCCTACCTTTACCTTGCATGTTCTCTGTCTGTTTGATGGGGGAGTTATCTGAGCCTCACCCAGCAGTCCTGTCTTGCTTGGAGAACTTGCTTAGCTTTGGCATGGTTGGTAACCTCCATTCATTTCTGGTCAGCACAGGCAGTGGTGCACATCTTTCTCCCTACTTATACAATCTCTTATGGGGAATGCCTCTGCTAGTAACTTTGAGGTCTTTCTGGCGATGAACTTCGACCATACCCTCCAAGTTGCTCCAATTATATTACTGTTGCCTTCTTCTGTTGGCCCTTCTGAATCCTTTCCACAAGGGGAATCTTTTCCTCTAGGTGAGGCTATCTCTTAGAAAATAAGGGACTATACGAGAGATATAGTAATATGGCTATAGGTTAGTTTCTCCGGTTGGGTCTGCTCTTGTCCCTATATTCCTCCCTCTACCTCCTTACTTTGATTGCATTAGCTGGTACACTACTACCCTCTCTCTATGCCTGATATCCTACTACTTCCATGCTCTGCCTAATAGTATTCTGGAGTTTTGGCTTGCTGCTTACCTGTGATCGATCCTTAGTTAGTATACTACTGCTATGTGGCATCTCCTCTGTCAAAGCATCTACTCCCTAGATCTGGCACCATGACCCTATTCTTGGCTAGCATAATTTTGTATTATACTATTTCTTGGATTGAGCTGACTTGGTACATTGGCCAAATGGCCTTTAGCTGGCTACTCAGTTTGGGATAGGTTTTACCTGTACCGATAGGGATCGGTTTGTGCACGCTCGACGACCGA
>NW_003298777.1:190542-192026 GCF_000151645.1 Tuber melanosporum
TCAGGGATCGGTGGTGAACCGACCGGGTCTTAATTTGTGTAGTCCCCATCACTTTGAAGTTGTGAGGTCTGCGGACCAAGAACCTGAGTTGATTGTCCGTGGAGCGTATACGGTTAGACCCATACTAGAGGGTATTGGGAATACAGGTTTTCTCTTAGTCCAGAAATGATATGGTTTTGTTTATGCTATGGCTCGAGCTGTATATGGTTTTCTTGCACCTTAACCATAAATAATATCACAATAAAATAAAATAACAAATAAGAAAAAAAAAAGGACCTCCAGAGAAACCATACTCCATGGCGCCTATTTTCCTCTCATAATTTGACCAAACCATGTCTACTATAGTGGGCCTCCCTGTTAAGTGGAGACAACCTGATAGACTTTAGAGTTGTATAGGCCAACCAAGATTTGTTTCTGCAGATGGAGATTGTCTAGGGAGGCTCAAATTACACTCATTTTATTTATGGCTAAAAAGAGTGAGGTAATGTACATAAAGTAGAATAGAATCATGAGAACAATATTATATTGTTAAGGTCTCTTCTCTGTTGCTTGATGATGTCTAAAAGCTTGAAAAGCACTTTTATATATATATTCTACAACTGAGTATTTGAGGACTACATCTATTTATTATACAACTAGGTACCACTCTGGTTATAACTCGCAATGTTGGGTATTCTTCAAAGGTGCGAATACCTGGAGATTCTGAAAACCTCTACATCCTCTTTGGTAATTCCCATTTTGCTAATTTAGGAACTATACTGTCCCCAATAGTAATTATCCGATTTTCAGAGTCTTTAGGCTTATGGCCAAGTTTTTAAGTTGAATTGAGTTGGCTTCAATTATCTCCATCATTGATGAAATAATCAGATTCATCTGCAAGTTGTATCTCAAAAGGTAGTTGTAATTGTAACCTTCCTAGGTCTCTAGTCTTTAAACTCCCATAATTCTAAATCCAATCGACAAATATCTTCCAGATGACTTCCTACTAATTCACTCAAAACAAATCTACCAGATTGACAGATAATCCCTCCCTCAGTAACCCTTGACTGCTCTGGGTAACATGGTGTCAATTGCTGTTCTAGTTTGGGAAACCATTTCCACAATTACAATTCATGCCTGGACCCAGTTGTAACATTCCGTTCAGTCCATTGGCTTCCATAGTAGTATTCCTCAGAGTTCTGGACCCTTCTAGGTATCGTAGGGTGGGTGTGAATATATTGGTTTCTCGTTGAGATCCTTTTACATTCCATACCATATCTTTGTGTAAAAATGTCCTGTTACATATAGCTTATTCCAAACTTGGCACATCTTTGAATCCTATTTGCTCTCTGAATGGTTGACAGATCTACTCTGTTCCACTTCCCAGACCTAGTCAAAGGTCCCTTCTCATATAACCTGCAAATGAGATCCAGTCGGATGGACAGCAGTAACCTATACAGTATTACTCTGACACCTCTAATCAGGTAGGCCGCCAAACACTAACC
>NW_003298777.1:192237-193791 GCF_000151645.1 Tuber melanosporum
ATGTGGGTCCCATAATGGAGCTGGTAGGGTGTTGGAGATCAGAGATTCTGATTCTGAATGGGGTTACCCTACCTAGGGTAGTTTTGAGGTATTGGATCTTGGTGTTCCTAATACTCCCCCTGACCTCTCTACCCTCACATAGTTTCAGCCTAGGAGTATAGTTCACTGGTCCATCCTCTCCCTTATTTGCCTCACTTGTCTCTTGTCTCCTTGATGGGGCAGTTATTTGGGCTCACCTAGCAGTCCTGTCTTGCTATAGTGGCTCCTTAAGATTTAGCCTGGTGCACCTCCTCTCTACATTCCTGGTCGGTACTAGTACTGGTAGACATTTCTGTTCCAACTTGCAAGATACCAACCGGGGAATGTCTTAGCTAGTAACTTTGGAATCTGTCTTGTAGTAGGACTGGCCATACTGTGCTAGTTGCTCAGCTCAAGTTGTGGTTGCCTTCCTCTCATCATCCTTCGATTTCCCTCTTGCCGATAAAGTGTCATCTACTAAGTGACACTATCTCTCAGGAAACAAGAGACTATATGAGATATGTAGTATTATAGTATGGGTTTATACAGTCACGTTCACACTGAGGCCTTGGGCCCTCTCTTCCCTTTTCACTTCACTTATATCAGCTATCACTCTATTGCTGTACCACCCTATCTTTACTGCCTCTATAATTTATTTAGCCTATCCAGGTGGATAGCTTGGGGCTTTCATTTCACCAAGTCCTTCCACTTGTAGTGGGTGCTTTTTCATTACAGTTTCTCTGGTTCATGTTCCTCGGTTGTCTGCCTAAGGCATACTATTATGCCATGTATAAGACATTGGCTATTCATTATTTCAGCTTCACAGGAAATGCTGGTTCTATTGGACTGGCTGGCATATCTGGTTGTTGTAGACAAGGTGTTGGCTTTGGTCTTTAGTTCATAGTTTCCTTGGTTTGGGCTTTCCTCTGTTTGGTTAGGAGTATACCTTCGGAAGGTGGAATTTCCTTGCTTTGAAGATTAGGTTACTGGGCTTTCTGCCCAGACCATTGAAGATAGCCATGTTAGAGACTTGTAGGAGAATTTTTTACATAGAAGGTTGATTAGGTATTGGTGGTTCCGTGTAAGACTCCTCCATGTTCAAGTTGAGGGATTTGAGAATTGGGTACCAAGCTGGTAGTATTAGCTTTTTTTGCTTTATAGTTTTTTTTTATGGCTACTTGAGAATAAGGTTGGGTCGAGGTTTAGGGTCTGCAGAGCTGTAGGGCTGATAGGACCCATATACTTTACAGTATGTGGAAATATAGAAATAAAAGAACAAAGTAATACAAAAACAAAAGGACCTCCTGAGAAGCACTCCTCTACCACTTCCGACCAAACATGCCTTAGGGTCCTGGCTCAATACCAATTTGAACAAAGTGCTAGTCATCCTTACTCAACATACTACTAGGAAAAGACCATCTTTCTGCTCAAAACCCTGGTGGTCTGATGCACTATCACACCTGAGAAGGATTCACGACTCCTGCACTTGGAAGGTACAGGCCTCTTAAGCGTTCGGTCCGCGCATCTCTAGTGTAG
>NW_003298777.1:194155-261662 GCF_000151645.1 Tuber melanosporum
AGCAATCATATGTAGGATTCCGACTCCTGCACTTGGAAGGTACGTGCCTCTCACTGTAAATGCCAGGGACAATACTCTCACGGCTAAAAGCTCTTATTTTATGGCAATCCTGAAGGCCAAGAATTAGTCTTGGTCTAGGTTCCAGGATGGGGAGACCCCCAGATAGTATGGAATGTAATGAGGTTTGCCTTCGGCAAGATTCCAGAACATTTCCCCTCTTTGTCCAATGCCTCCTCACTAGATGAGCGAAAAACCATACCTTTATTCATATTTTTTCCCACCTTAGCTCACTGCCATGTATCCACCTATCTTTCTCCTATTTATAGAGTGCTCCCTCTTTTAGTAGTTGAGATCTTCTCTGCTCTCTACAAGTTCTCCTCTACTGTAGCTGGCCCTGACCTGATCCTTTATAGAGTCTGGAAAAGAATCAATATTGCCTGCTCCTCCCTCCTGGCCAATCTCTTCTCTCCACTGGTCTCCTGTGACTCGCACTCTCCCACTCTGAAGATGGCCAATGGGTTTGTACTTGACAAACCTGGAAAGCCCTCCTATAGTACACCAGCCTTGTTCCAGATCATTGTTCTTCTTAAGATAGTCTTCAAAATACTGGAGTAGATTATTGCCAACTATCTCTCCTCAGTTGCATAGTCTCTGGGACTCTAGAACCACCACCAATGTTGCTCGTTTTCAGGCTACAGGACTTTTGATTTGTCTATTCCCTTTGCCTATAAAGTTCAAATCCTCTACCACTTCTGGCTTGAGGTATCCACCCTCTTCCTTAACATTAAAGAAGTCTTCAACAATCTCTCCCTCAATGATCTCTTATATATACTGTCTTCTAAGGGCATTCTATCGTATCTTTGCTCCTGGGTTTGGTTCTTCCTAACAGGGAGACAATGCCATCTGCTATTCAATGGATCACCCAGGGTCTTTAGGCTAGTTCAAGTTGGATCTGCTCAAGGCTCACCTATCTCCTCCTTGCTTTTTGTTATTTATGTCTCCTCTCTCCCCTTCTAAGTTCCTAAGATCCTCATTTTCTCCTATATTGACATCTTTGCAGTGACTGTTGCCTCAAACTCATACTAAAATAACTTCAAATGCCTCCAGTCCCTGGTGTGAAAGCTGGCCTGGAGGGGCAGAAGACTAAGTGTTTCTTTCACCATTCCTAAGACAGAACTAATGTACTAGCTTACCATGTAGTAGAAGAGCCCCACCTCCAATCTACCAATTGTCATTAATGGCCTACTTTTCTGCCCTTCTGTAGTAGTTTGCAGGCTTCGCTACTGGTGCAAACCTGCCTCCTGCTCTCTCCACAGAGCTAATAACACATATTGCTTGAAATGCTAGGCTTTAGCCCATGGTGCCTTCTTCATAGTCAAGAGGCTTTCTAGCTCAGGCAATAGCTTTGACTACTTTCTTTGTCACAGACTAGTGGCCTCCCTACTTGCACCAATCCTGCTCAATAAGGTGGACCATTCCATTACCTCTGCCTTTATATCTAACCACCTCTCAGTCTTTTGGCGACAAGTCCAACAGTGGATAACCAACTCCTTCAAGAATTCCCCTACAGAAATAATTGCCTGTGAGTCAGCTCTTCCTCCAATCTAATGTCTGGTCCAATACCGCCAACTCTTGGCCACTTTCTGCATGGAATACCTGCCACTAGAGAGGAACTTAGCTACTACATACCTTTACTGTTTGTTTCCTACTACATCAGACTTTTGCTCCATGGAAGACCATCGCATGCTCATGACTGGTCTTACTACCAGATACCATCCTCTGAACTAGAAGATCTCTGAACTCTGACTCCTGGTATGTAAGCACCTCCAGCTAGTGGCCATAGTACACAGAGTCACCAAATTTGTCAGCCACATCTCCTGAGTCCTAGTGGCTTCTGAGTCCCTCCTGCTGGCACTGGTTTGGTTTTCATTGTTGAGTTTCTTTTATTATTAAGGTTTTGTTGACACTATAGCTAGCGCTCCATATGAGTTCTCGTACCTTAACAATAAATACGTGATAATAAATAAAAAAAAAGTAAAAATAAAAATAAAATAAGACCTCCTGCCAAGCCACAATCTGTCACTACTGTTTTCCTCCCACATAGTTTGACAACTTCATGACCACCATTGTGGGCCCTACCTCTCTCCTCTGCCTCCATGATAGTTCCTACCTTGAGGCAAGGTTAACTCTGCTATACTGTGCCATCTTTGCATCACTTGCCACTTGTCTTCTTGATGGGGAAGTTATCTGGGCTCACCCAGTAGTTTAGTCTTGCTATAAGGACTTGATTAGCTTTGATACTGTCAACTTCCCTTCTTCACTTCCAGTCGGACCTAGCAATAGTAGAGGTCTTGCTCCCCTCTTGGACAATCTTAATTGGGAAACAGCTTGGCTAGTAACTTCCAGGTCTGCCTTGTAGTGACATTTGACCATAGCCTCTTAGTTATTCAGTTTAACTTGGCTCACCTTACTCCTCTCACTCCTTTTCCTCCTTACTACTGGTGGGATCTCTTCTATTAAGTGATACTAGCTCTTGGAAAACAATGGACTAGATGAGATATGTAGTCATACAAAATTGATTTGATTTTTAGCATTAGGTTTTCTCTGGAGCCTGGGGCTCTCTCTCCTTTTCTACTTTGGACGTATTAGCTGGAACTCTACTGCTTCACTCCCTTTTGCTATCTTGGGCTGCCTCTTCAGTACTACTGAATGGACAGCTAGGTACTCGCGTTTCTCTAAGACTTCCTATTTACAATAGGTGTCCTTTCCCTACAGTTGCTCCTAGTGATGCATCAGAAAAAAAGAATTCGGGTATCAGGTACAGTTGTATTACACCAGGGCGCAAGTGACATTGTTTGGCGTCCTCTGTATCTAGTACTTCCAGACGTTTATTGCAACTATAACTGATATCTGGGTAATCAGAGATTACCTAACTGGACTCCGCTGTATTCTGATATAATGTTGTGTCAGATTCACATCTTGGTACATTAGTAAAACTGATCCCTGTATCTGATACGCTAGCCATACATCCTGATACACCCAGCAGACAGTCTTGTGTCTGGATACAGGCTAGCAGAGAGTCTGAATCACAACACTAAGTCACATTACAGCCATCAGGATATCTACATGCTAACAGGACTAAATATAAAATTATCGACAGAAATTGGAGAGAAGTAGTGCTAAATTCTACTTTAGTCTTTTTCAGAATCAGGGAGCTAAAATGGGCCACCGGTAGAATGTAAAAGTGAGTGATAGTTTTGATTGTTGGAGTGGGTGGTGACTTGGGTGTTTGTTAAGTTTGTTTAAGACTGCAACACATTTAACATTGGCCAGTGGACAACCACACAACTTCACAGTCAGAAGATCAACAACAGGTTTGTCAACTGCCATTGCTCATCAGTGCCTATACAATTAAAGTAAATAATTTGGGACAATATCGTACCCAATATCAGTTTTCATTTACATCAAAGAATATTGGCCTAAGATAGGTTTCTAAGAAGTTATAGCCTATTTTGTGTCTTAGCAAAGTCCTGACTTTGATGTCAGATTCTGTGAGCTTCCTTTAGACAAGACATTCGATAGTTAATAGCCCAGATCTGCATGACACTAGCCTTCCAGTGGAGCAAAGAATGTCAACACGCCAGTAATATTGGTAGAGCAACATCTTGTTTTAGAAGTAGTATCTACTTTGGCCAAGTGGTGACATTGACACCACATTCTGAGGGCGTCCTTTAGAGGTGATATCCACTACTACGCAGCCTAGACTCTCTCGAAGCCAGCTTTGCAATGGTGTAAAGCATGTCTACCCACCAGCAATATTGGCTGAGTTACAATCTGATTTAGAAAAAGTGTTTACTTTGGAAAAGTGCTGAATTTGATGCCAGAATCTCCAGGCCTCCTTTTGATATAATGTTTGATACTGAACGGCCTAGATCTTTTTGATGCCAGCTTTCACTGGTGTAAACAACCTCTACCCACCAGTAATATTAGTAGAGTTACAGCTTGCTTTGAAAGTAGTGTTTACATTGGCGAAATTCTGACTTTGATGCCTGATTGTGGAGGCATCCTTAGAGCACAATATCCAATACTGTACAGCTTAGATCCTCTCGATACCAGCCTTGGCAGGATATAAATGACATCTACCTGCCAGCAATATTAGTAGAGGTACAGTTTGTTTTAGAAATAGTGTTTACTTCGAAGAATTGCTAATTTTGATCCCGGATTCTGCAGGTATCTTTCGGATGCAACATCGGATAATATACTGCCAAGATCCCTGTACTGGCAACTTTCCAACGGTGGAATGAACCTCTACCTGCCGCTAATATTGGTGGAATTCCAGCTTGTTATAGCAAAGAGTATGTTTAAAAACAGCAGCAACTTCAGGTAGAGAATTACTATGTACAGTGCCTCATCAGAAGTGTTCGTAATCTGAGACAGGTTTAATTGTGGTTGCATCTGGAGACCATGGGATGGGGTTGTTAATAGCACTCACACGAGTGTACGATCAACCCTTAACTATCACCTCTCAATCATCAGCGGTTAATGATCAATTATCTGCTATGTATATTTTAGAGTAAAATAATAATAAATAAGGCTAGCTAACACTTTGTATAACCTCCCCTTGCTTCCAATACTGCAGCTACTCTACCAGGCATTGATTTCTACAACTTTTCAAAAAAACTCCGCAGGAATTGTCTCCTAAACCAAAGGTAATACTTGTGCAAGCCTCTTCTTAACAGCTTCTGTTCCTCCTGGGCTATCTCCAATCCTTGGATACTGCTAGTGTAATCGCTTTTTAAGCTCAGCCCATACATGCTCAATAGGATTTAAATCAGGGAAGTATGGAGGGTGTTCTACCAATTTAATAGAATTCCTTTCAAACCATTCCATAACACTACAAGCCTTGTGAACAGGAGCATTGTCTTGCTGAAAAAGAATATCTTCAAGTTGTATACCAAAGGAAATCATTTGATGAATTACATAAAAAAGATGTCTTCTTAAGAGTCTAACATACCTGGTCTTGTTGATATTTTAGGTAATAGGAACCAAAGTACCTTTTCTCTTACGCCAAAAGCACCCCCATACCATAAGTGAAATACCCTTATCCTTTTCCTTTGGCTGAATACAGTCTGCAAGCCACTGCTCCCCAAGTTCTCTGAAAACCCACTGCTGCCTTGGATCCCTGGATTTCTCTACACTGCACTCATCACTCCAGATGACTCTCAAAATCCTCAGCTGTCCAATTCCTATGAGCTATAGCTCATCTTAGTCTGTTAGCTATATGGACAGCTTTGAGCTTGGGTCTTGACTTGGCTAGCCATTTCTTAATATTGGCATCTTAGAGTATGTTATCCACAATAAATTTATTAGAGAATCATGATCTATCACTCAGGCTCAGATGGGTACGAACAGGTAGAAAGAGAAACACCCGGTACATAGTTATCACTGATTTCTAATCTGATCATTATCTGGTTGGATTTGGTAGCCTGGATGATTATACAACACTGTCGCTAGCTGAGAACAGGTATGCGACCAGGACAAGGAATATTATCCAAGAACAGATGCTCACATGCACAAGTAAGGTAGCTTTTAATAGTTGACCATGGCCGGCAAATAATTTGAGCAACCTGAGCAATATTCCGGAGGCAGTGGTAAAATCTGATGATCATATCTTTTTCCACATTAGTCATTACAGTTTGAGTGGTCTTTAAGTTATGCTTTTTTGGCTACGATTAATATCCGGAATGGTTAACCATTGGAAATTCGGAGGAAATTAGAATTGTTTGAATGGAGGATCAGAGTAGTGTGGTGTAAATATTGTATGGGGCAGGTATCATATGGTCGCGCGATCAGCGAGCTGGCATTTGGTGAGGTCCCATTTGGTGAGATCACATTTTTGATAAGGTTGCTTAGTAAGACGATCATGAACACTTCTGATGAGGCACTATATATTAGTTCTTTAATAAAGCATTCAAGTTAATATATAAATTCAATACCTTAGTTCTATATCTGTAATGAGGAGTGGCTTTAGTTATTTTTTACAGACTGAGGATAAAGTATTGTATCTGGTAACACCTGCAGAAAGTAGTACTATAATTTATTATACACAGAGAATATAGCACAACATCTGGTTGCCCCTGGAGGCTATAGTATCACATGTGGTTTCATCTGGTGAGTTCTGTGACAAAGGTGTTACATTCTGACATGGCTACAATTTTGACCGCTAGTCCTAATTTGTGATTAATATTTTGTATAACCAGTACAGATACTTGGTTAGTTTTAAGTATCGTTAGATACTTGGTTTTGTTTTATGTTTTGTTTTAAGTATCGCTTTGATACTTGGTTAGTTTTAAGTATCGTTTGATACTTGGTTTTGTTTTATGTTTTGTTTTAAGTATCGCTTTGATACTTAAGAAGTTTTACCAAAGTGTATCGATTGATACCTTTGATTAGTTTCGTTCATGTTAAGACATGAACAGATTTGTGTATTTAAAGACCGCCTGTTTCTATGATAGAAAGGGCAGACTTCGACAGACAGTATTTCAATATACTTGGTTGAACAGTTGCTTCTTTGTTCCCCAGTACACCCTCAAAGCGTTCTTTAGTTCTCAGCTCTCGCCTCCTCTCTGGAAGAGTAGGCCACCTGCCAACTATCGTATCTATTACCAATAACGTGATTAGCACCTTGCGAACACGTTACATTTTTTTAACCTCAGCAAGTGGTTAAGAACCTGTCCCCGGATTTAGGCCTGATCAACCTATTGATATCCACCTCAGAATGCTAGCGGAGAGAAGCGGCAGAATCACAGCACATTCAGCTTCATCTCAAACCCAAGATAGAGTCTTTGACGACCAGGAGTGGGAAGCAAATCCCACGGCAAGACCTTACAAGAAAGAAACAACCCCGGTGCTCTGCAAAAGAGCCGGGCAATCCTGCAAACATGGAAGATACACAACCTCCAGGAGAATTCCCTTCTACCCCAGCAAAGAAGCATTCCTTTGAACCTCTAAACGACACCGAATCTAGTAGCGAATCAGCTATGGCTAGCACAGGAGGAGGGCCTTCTGGAGGAGGGAAATCTCGGGCAAGGCCTGAAGAAGAGGAGGTACCCGCAGCATTTGAACCCCCTAAGTTTAAACTCCACCTCCCAGCGAAGTTCACAGGAGAAGGAAAAGACATCAAACCTGAAGCCTTTGACCGATGGGCAACAGAACTCTCGCACTTCCTACTCTTACAAGCAAAAGATGTGGAAGACCCTACAACCGGACTTATCATTGGATCATTCTGTGAAGGAAAGGCAACCGACGCATACCACCAATGCTATAAGGATTTCGGCGGGAATGTAAGATTAAGAGGAACTACAGTTCTCAATTACCTGAAAAGACGATTCCAATTCTCTATAACCAACGACCTCCTATATAACAAATTCAACCAGCTCCAGCAAGTTAACGGAACGCATGTCAAGCGAATCACTGATGTGGCTACGGACCTAATGATGTATAAGGACCAGATGGAGAGAGGAAGTATCTCCAAATACATCCTGAAGCGACGATTCTACGACACCATGCACCCCAGCCTCCGGCGAGAAGTAGAACTACTCGAGGAAGACGGCGATGATATTGCAGTAATAATTGCAAGAGCAGAACGAAAGGACGCCATTCTCCATGAGACCAAGGCCTACAAAACACAGACATCCTCTAGTAGGAACAGCCAGCCACGACACAAAGCCTCCAGCAACTCTGAAGACGATACCCCACGGGTTTTCAAGAAGAAAACAAAATCTTCCAAAGAATCGAGATGGTAAAAAGGAGAATGTTTTGAATGTGGAAAAACAGGACACATGGCAAAGAACTGTCCTACGAAGAAAGGAAAAGGAAAGGCAATTAAGCAAGAGGCGTCGGCCAACAATGTTGAAAGCGATAACGCCCAATCCAGTGAATATGAAGAGATCCATATCGGATATATCGATGTGGAATGCAACAGTGTTCGACCTCCGGGTACATTTAAAGCAAACACCTCTCTGGAAGGTACTATCCTGATCAATGGCAAAAGGGCTCCAGTCCTATTCGACACTGGCGCAATCGGAAGAGATATGATCAGTAATGCTTTTGTCTCTGTCCATGGATTTCCAACTCGAGACCTTAACCAACCCATACCAGTCAATATGGCAGTAAAAGGATCACGATCCACAAGCCATAAAACCTGTAGTGCGACCATTCGACTTGGTTCTGCAGTCCTACCCCCCCAGGAAATGCTGGTTGGAAACTTAGCCAAGTACGATGCCCTAATAGGCATGCCATTCCTGAACCGCCACAAAGCTATAATCAGGTGTGGGGAATCAACCATCGATTTCCCAGATCAGAAGGTCAGAGTCTCATGCAAGCCAAGCAAGCTGAACTGATGTACCGCAAGCCACGAGTCTCGTGAAGCAACTACGCAAAAACTATTGGATGAATACTCTGATGTTTTCCCTGATCAAATACCCGAAGAACTACCACCTATGAGAGAGGTGAACCACCACATCCGCCTCCGAGACCCCTCCAATCTCAAGAACCAATCCACCTACTCTATTCCTGACGCATACAAAAGCCCACTTTGTGATTGGATCAACCAACAACAAAGAAGAGGAGTCATCTACCGGGCAGAAGCCAAGGGTGCCGCTCCTATGTTTGTTCAACCCAAAGCAGATGGCAAAAGAATCCGCCCCTTGGTTGATCTCAAGCTACGGAACGAAAACACGGTTATGGACAGCTCGGCTATCCCAAACCAAACCCTGATCCTAAATGCAGTTGGACGGGCTAGATTCCGAAGTAAGATTGACCTAAGCGATGCCTACTTCCAAACAAGGTTGGATCCAGAAAGCAAACGCTACAACAGTTTCAAAACACCCTTCGGAAGTTTCATTAGCCGAGTTATGTTACAAGGTGATATGAATGCGCCCGCCACCTTTATGCGAATTATGGAAAACCTCCTGAGCGAATACCTCCACCATTTTGTTTGGGTCTACATTGATGATATTCTCATCATCTCAAACACCGCAACAGAACACGCCTACCATATAGGTTTGGTTTGTACCAAACTTAGGGAAGCTAAATTCTACACTAGCAGAAACAAATCAATCCTGTTTGCCGACAAACTCGATATTATAGGACATGTTATAGATGATGAAGGAATACACGCAGCACCTGGAAAAATAGCTTGTTTAACGGAGTGGACAACACCCCGGAATCAAAAGGAACTCATGCGATTCCTAGGACTAGTCAACTATATTTCCCAGTTACTCCCACACTACGCCACTGTGACAGCGCCGCTCACAGACCTTACCGGCAATGCAGAATTTGTCTGGACCCACACTCATGACCAAGCTTTTACCAACATCAAGGAATTGATTAAAAACGCCAACGTTATTCAACCCATCGACTATAGTAAACCAGAACCGATATGGCTGATTACTGATGCATCAGATGTTGGAGTCGGAGCATGGGTTGGGCGAGGAGCCTCCCATGAAACAGCAAGGCCGGCCTCTTGACACAGCAGAAAGTTCACTAATTCACAGATGAACTATGGGACAACAGACAAGGAAGCCCTTGCTGTGATTGATGCCCTCGCCGCTTTCAACCACATCCTCATGGAAAATACCTTCACTATTGTTACCGACCACCAACCTCTCACTAATCTCAAAACAGAAAGGATACCTGGAAGAAGAAGAACAAGATGGATAGGCGAAATCAGCAAATACGATGCAAAAATTATATACACCACTGGAAGAACGAACTATTTAGCTGATGCTCTCTCCCGCCTATATGAGAATCAAGACCTCGCAAACCCTCCCCTTGTTCACGACCACACAAGACAAAGCGAGGACAGCCCTGACGACACCTCCTATGAACAAGAACCATCAATGGCTGCCGCCAGCTCTGCCACTCCCTCCAATCCTTTCTCTTACACCATGTACAGTGCTGCCAGAACAGAACGAGGAAAGGACATTGATGAAGAATGGAAAGACAATTGCACTCTCCGCAGCACACCTCCTCACGAACTTGAACAAAGCAGACTCCACTGGTCCCACTGTTATCACGACACCTGCCCTTTTCACCAGACTGAGATCAAGTTCGGCAACAGACACCAGCGACCGTACTATATGCCTGCTGACGATTCCAGAGACACCAGCTTCGACACAGTAGAAGGAGCAGAAGAGATGACCAATGAAGATGAATCGACCCAACCACCTCATACCCTTAATCCTGTTCCAACACGATACCAAGGTCTTGAAGAACTCGAACCAGCAGTAACCTACCTGGATGCAATATCCTATTTACACCCCCCAGAGTCAGCCCCGCCATCCTCTCCTCCCATAATCGATTCACGACCACATTATGGTGGACCATTACGAGTATATAACAATGAAACCATTGTCTCGGTCATACCCCCTACTATTCCCGAGTATCGGCGTCAACTCTATGTGACCTTTAAGGAAGAGGAAACCACTATTGAACCAACAAGAGGATCCCTAATCGATGATGAACGAGATGTTAGATCGACCGCTGCAGAATTAACCTCCTCTTTCCGAAGCCAAATGATAGCAGGATACCGCCATGACCCGATTTACTTCAAAGCCATGGATAGCTCCAGGCATGGAGACCTCGCCCCCTACAACATATCAAATGGAATGGTCTATACCAGCACCCGTTATGGTGAAAACTGCCTATACATACCAAAAGGCCATATGTTCAATGGAATGACTATTAGAGAATATGTTATTACCGAAATCCACAACAAAGGACACCATAGTGCGGATCGCAACCTCCAATATGCTTCAGAATATGTTTACTGGCCTGAGATGCGCAAAGATTTCCGCGATTTCGTCAAACAATGTGAACTCTGCCAGGCAAACAAGGAGCGAACACAACTACCTGAAGGAAACGCTCAGACCCTCCAACTACCATGTGAAATATTTGAATCCTATGCCATCGATTTCGCAGGACCATTCAACAAGTCCACCGGATATGACACCATCTTGGTAGCTGTGGATCGATTCTCTGGATACACCTGGTTAATACCAATGAAGGTTACCGACTCCTCCAAAGACACCTGGAATAACCTACAACAATACTTGTTTACCCCCCACGGGTACCCCTTATCTATTGTCAGTGATGCTGATCCCCGCTTTACCGCCAGATTCTGGAAGCAAACCTTGACCTCCCTCGAAATAAACCACATCATGGCTGCCCCAGGACACCATGAGACTAATGGCCAAGCAGAATGAAAAATCCGCGAGATTAAGACCGGAATTAGGAATATGATAAATGAATGACAAACCAATTGGGAACCAGCCCTTGTTGAGCTCGCTGCATATATCAACGCCGGATTTTCAGATACCTTGGGATGTCACCATATAAGGCAGTCTTTGGCCGTCAATACCCCCTCCTACCTACAACACTATTTAAGAACTCCTCAGTCCCTGCCTCTGAGGACCATCTAAACCGCCACCAAGCAATTCGGAACGATGCCTTCCAAGCTGTTAAGGCTGCCCGATTCCGAAGCACCACTACTGCCCAGAAACAATGACGCAAACATGTCCCCATCTCACCAGGAGACATGCTCATGGTATACGGTAACATGTTCATTACCAATGTCGGACGCAGCAAGAAACTGCAACCCCGATGGCGCGGACCCTTCAAAGTCATATCCTTCGACGAGCATACAGAGAACTACACTATCCAGATGGATGGACGCATGTACCACCGCAATACTGCAGTCTTTCACGCCTCAGCTGTCAAGCGATTCCATCCAAATGACGACTCCAAGTTTCCTGGAAGAACCCACTCTTAGCCTGCACCTATCATCATCGATAAGAAGGATGAATGGGAAGTTGAAGAAATCAGAGACCACCGCATTTGGCATGGAAATGATCAGTTCCTAGTCAAATGGAAAGGATATCCGACGTGCGAAAACAGTTGGAAACCACTGGAAGGACTAGAGCACGCTATGGATATGGTGAACGGATGGTGGAAAGACAACATGCCAAGCGAATCCCTCCCCCCAACAATCAATTACATCACCATGTGCTGGACACCTACAATGCCAGAAACTGAGCGATGGCACGCAGAACTCGAAGCTAGAGATGGATTTTGGGCACCATACTTTGAGTCGGAGTTCGAAAGCAGTGATGAGGAGAATCAAGCTATGGAGCAGGCCCTCGACAACTTTATCTAGTCACCAATCACCATCCGAATACAATAATGATGTCAAACTATGTGGAGCTCAATGTGATGCAGCGACAACAGATTGTTGGACTGTTGTTGAACCACGATGTTATCCAACTTGAAGACTATTTCGAAATCCTCTGGATTGACTATTGTCCTGATTGCGATCATGCTTGGGTTGATGTACAGCACGAATCTGGTATTCTTGACTACTGTGATTTAGATTTCTTCGAGTCTAAGTGTTTCCTTAGAGTTTCCTCTTGTTCCTGGTGTGACACTTACGATGAAGAGTTTTTAGCGGAAACTGAAGCCCTTAGTTTCTCAGACTCCGCTTTTGATGATTATTAGGTTTTGTTTGTTTAAACAGTTGTTTTGTTTTGGGGAATGTAACCGGTACGGATACTTGGTTAGTTTTAAGTATCGTTTGATACTTGGTTTTGTTTTATGTTTTGTTTTAAGTATCGCTTTGATACTTGGTTAGTTTTAAGTATCGTTAGATACTTGGTTTTGTTTTATGTTTTGTTTTAAGTATCGCTTTGATACTTGGTTAGTTTTAAGTATCGTTTGATACTTGGTTTTGTTTTATGTTTTGTTTTAAGTATCGCTTTGATACTTAAGAAGTTTTACCAAAGTGTATCGATTAATACCTTTGATTAGTTTCGTTCATGTTAAGACATGAACAGATTTGTGTATTTAAAGACCGCCTGTTTCTATGATAGAAAGGGCAGACTTCGACAGACAGTATTTCAATATACTTGGTTGAACGGTTACTTCTTTGTTCCCCAGTACACCCTCGAAGCCTCCTTTAGTTCTCAGCTCTCGCCTCCTCTCTGGAAGAGTAGGCCACCTGCCAACTATCGTATCTATTACCAATAACATGATTAGCACCTTGTGAACACGTTACATTTTGTACACTCTGTGAATTTGAGGCTAAGGATATTCTAGGCACAGACCCAAATTTTTACTGCTGTTCCTCAATGTACATGAAAGAAAACCCTCAAATAAAGGAAATACCAAAACCAAAGATCTTTAGGCCAAAACCACATGTCTTAGTTAATTGGATGCACATAGGCTATGATAACAATCAAAAGCCGATCCTGCTCAACAAGTTGTACAAATGTCTCCATGGATATATTGTTCAGTAGTGGGGTTGAGAGGTAGATATGAATCAAGGAGAAAACTCCCTGCAAGATGAGGTTGTGAGCACATGGCATTGGGAAGAAACCGAGGCCATCCTTCAAGCAAGGCTGGGATGAAATGTATAAGGCCCAGAAGAGATAAAAGAGGTGGATCAGGATACTAGCCAGTGGTAGAGTGCCAGCCAGGATGAGATAAGGGTATTTGGCAGTTCGGAGGGGACCAGCCAGAGGTGAAAAGCAGTATGGTAGTATGGTACCAGCGGATTGAAGCAAGGAAATAACAAAGGAGGTATAAACCTAAATGAAGAAACAACTATTGAAACTTGTTGGTGTCTGAACTAGGCAGCCTCCAAGAGTACATCATACCCCTAGGGGTATTCCTGTATGGCTCATGTAGTCCCTTGTGGTGGGGGAGATAGTGTTGCTTAGTGAATGGGATACCACCAGTGCTAGGAGGAAGAGAGGACCAGGATGGTGAAACCGACTATAGCCTCTCCAGGAGACCAAAGTAACTGCAAGGACAAGGAGGAGGAATCCATTATAGCTGGGTACAGCAAACCGTATTCCTAGCCATCTGTGAGGAAAAAAGCCAAAACATGACAGTGCTGATTCTAAGCGTGGCTAATGCAAAAGTGGAGCAGAAATAATAACCAACATCCTGAGATGTTGGAAGAGGTAGGAAAAGGATCTCAAGAGAATAGACCTCAAGAGAGAAAGCAAGAGAAGAGTCTTAATGAGATGGGAGGGTGAAAGGTGATGGCCTAGTGCCACAGTGAAGGGAGGAACTAGACATGAAAAGTGGTGCAAATTTTTGTAGTGTTGAGGTGTTCCCATATAGGACATAAATTTGAATCACTGGAGATGTCGCTGTGACAGTCGATAGGTAGTGATGGGGGGCATTTCTTTTATTTTTTATTATTATCACGTATCCATTGTTAAGGTATAAGAACTCACATGTAGCAGGAGCTACAGTGTAAACAAAATGTCATTCTCAAACAAACAAACAAAAAAAACCATGTACTCCTGTCCCCCAGTTGACCTCTATTGGTGTAACGCAATCAAACAAGTAAAAAAACAACAACATTCTCAGCTTGCTAAGGAAAATTTTTAAAATAAACATTGTAGCTGGTACAGAAAAGAAGGCAGCCTAGGTGCCCTGAGCAACAGGAGAGCCTGCCATCAGCATAGACATATTGGGCATGAAGACAGTCCCAGTAAGATTGATAAAGCTGGCTAGCCCATTAATGGTGGTGGCTGAGGATCAAGGTGCAGAGTCGGGGCCAACTTGGAGGACTGCTAGAAGGTGGAATACCCTCAGACTGGCCTTGACCAGGCAGGATAGAATATCATGGTTGAGGTCTTAATCCTCCTGCTTACAGTGTGGATATAGGGTTGATTCCCCATCTCTCTCCCAGGAGTGTTGTCTGGCGAGGTAGCTGTTGTCTCAACGGATCTGATATATTCTGCTCCTGGTAAAGCTGTTCAGGCTTATGAAAGTGTGGTGTTTAGAGGTTGCTTGTAGTGGTAGTAGCAAGGAGGCAGGGCCTGTAGGGCACAGTCAGTGGCAAGATATAGCAAAAGCCTTGCTTTTAAAAAGGCCTAGGTCAGTGGGGGGTCTGGGTCTAGGTCAAGAGGTAGGTCTGGAAGGAGGTGTGGGTGGGCCAGTACAAAACTGTCACTGAATCCTGACAGCTGGAGTACGCAGTGGCAGAGTGCGTGCAGAGGTAGATAGCATATACGTGCTGAACGGAACGGTACCTGCTCCCGCAAGGTGGAATGAAGTGATAGCATTAGTACCAAGTAGTCTTCCTTGTGGCGACACAGAGGTTGGACTCCCCCAACAAGTAGTAATTTGGTAGGAGGTGCTCAGCCACCAGGTTGATAACTGCAAAGGAGTACATCAATCATAGGGCAGCCATTCTCATCTTATGAGGCAGGATGATGGCTACAGCGGAAGGCAGGCATAGCAGGCATGTATGGTTGTAGGGGTACATGAAAAACAATTTGTCACTTATCACAGCACCTTGTTCAGGTAATTGGACAGCTTGTCAAGTGAAGCAAGAGTTGGGACAAAGACGTTAGCCGCAGATCAAGGGATTGGAAGGAGCAGGCCTGTAGCAATAGGGTATATCTTATAAGGGGGGATACCTAAGCGTGGCAGAGAAAAGCTTCTGACTATATTGATTGCTGGTGAGGCTGAGACACCTGAGGAAGTGAGTAGTTGTCTCCAGTAAGGGGGTAAACCAATAGTAGAGCCACATGTAAACCTTTTAGGGAAGGAAGAGGGTACCATTAAGGGTGATGAGTATCTTGCAGATTGGGTCTTGATCCTGTGGAGTAGGCCAGTAAAAGAGCTGTATTTTAGGAATGGAAAAGGCTACTCTAATGCTGGCTACCGTGTAAGAAAGTAAAGAAAAAACATGTTGAACAACCCGCACCTTCTCTTATAAGAACCAGTAGAAAAAATCATGGAAAAATTATCAACATAAGAAAAAATAACCTTTTAATATATGGATATAGGCATATCTGATATGTAATATCCGGGGAGAAAATTAACTAGCTCTCAATGGCAATGGCAACGCTTCCCTCCTCATCACCCCGCTCCCTCAACACTTCCTAAATAAATTGCTCTACACCAATCAAAGCCAAACCAATTTACTTAAATTTTTTTTCAATAAACTATGCCTCCTATTCTTCGCAGTCATGCCAAACAGCCTATTCCCTCCAAGTACCTTTCTGAGTTTACAAGGGGACAAATTCTCAGGTTATGTGAGCCTCAGATGACAAATCACCAAATTTCCCACTACCTTGACATTCCTCTGAGTACTGTTAAAAGCACATTTGCAAAGAGAGATTAAGAGGGCAAGGAGAACGAAGGTAGAGGAAGACATCCTAAAACTACCAAGTTGCAGGATGATGCTATGGTAGAGGAAGCTCTCAAAAATCGCCATACCAGCTACTCTGAGATTGCTGAGAGAGTGGCTCCCAATGTTTCTGCTAAGACTGTGAAGAGAAGACTTGCACAAAAGCTTCTTAAAAAGTGGATGGCACAAGAGAGGGTTCATTTGGATGAGGATCTAGCTCAAAAGAGATTGGAATGGGCATTAGCCCATAGGAATTGGACAAGGCAGATGTGGAGAAGAAAGGCAATGTGGAGGAATGAGGTAGCTGTAGAGAGAGGAGGAGGAAAGAGAAGAAAATAGGTATTTAGATACCCAAAAGAAAAGTGGAATAAGGATTGTGTTGAACCTACTGCTAGGAAAGGAGAGAGAAAGATTAGGCATATGATGACTGGTTGTTTCTATGGTCAAACTCATGGTCTTTTTTTACCTGTTTTTCCTGATCCTACTTCTGCTGGAGGTGGAGTGACTGGAAAGTCAATTATTGATGTTTATGATCAATATGACTTTCCAGCGATATGGGAGGATATCAAGGAGCCTGTTGGAGATGAAGAGGTATTTTTGATCATTGACAATGCTAAGACTCACTTGCTTTTCAGGTGATGGCTCAGGAGAAATGGAATTTCTCTGATTGAAATTCCTCCCTATTCACCAGACCTCAATCCAATTGAAAATGTTTGGTCTCTGGTGAAAGACAAGCTTCATAAGCACTATCCTAGGCTGTTTCTCCAGAAGGGCCCTGTCAATGAGATCAAGAAAATTATAGAGGAGGCTATCACTCATTGTTGGGAACTTCTGGACCCAAAGGTTTTTGATACTTTGGCAGGATCAATGATGGATAGGGTGGAAGCAATTATTAAGACTGATGGATGGTATACTAAATATTAATTTCTACTATGTATTTATATTTTTTCATTTTCTTTTAGGTTTTCATGATAGTGGGTTAGTGGGTGAGTGTGGTTGTCATCACTGAAGATTTTCCGGCAATTGACAACTAGTTAATTTTGTCCGCGGAAAATAACTCATCTGTACTCTCATCTGGTGAATGCGTCCTACCATGAACTTGCTTAATTGTATGAAAGGATGGAGGATCAGTGACAGGGAATATTTGTAGTGCAGAGAGATAGATACAGGATAGACTATATATGAAGAGTTAACTATTTGCATCCCTTCTTTAGAGCTAGGAATAATAGATTCCTGGGATCTGACAGAGGAAGAGGAGTTGGAAGAAGGGCCTTAAAGGCTAGAGGAACGCAGTGAAGTTGGCCTACTAGTTTAACGACCCTGTAGGCTATGGCATCCAATGGCAGGTACATGTGCCCCGGTGTTGAGGGCTCATCGATCCTCCCACTTAGTGGGTAGTAAATTTTTACCAAGACTGCAGTAAGTAAGCAGTAGTCTATGTGAGAGCCAAAACCCAACATAGTAGGAAAAGAAAGCTAGAGTCACACACTAGCAGTATTCTTCTGTAGCGGGAGGCAAAACATTTGGAGTATGACCAGACATTAGTGTTATTCAATCAGACATAGGATTAGAGGTAGGGATTACTCATACAGGACAATGCCAGTGGGAGTGTACTTGACATAATTAGTTATCCACCTCTGAACTTGGTGTCAAAAAACTGTGAGCCAGTCGATCGTAAAAGCGGAAGGGGAAAAGAGGTCTACCCCCTTGAACAGGATGGATACAAGAAACAAGACTGCCAGCCTATGATAGAGGAAGAGAGCTAAGCCCTTTCCTGGGCAAAAATGCATCTTGACCATTGAGAGGGTACTTTGAGCTAAGGCCAAGTCTTTCGAAAAGTGTGTATTGTTCATCGTAGGGAGGGTGTATGAGGTGAGTTCGAAGCAATAACCGACCTAGCAAACAGCTCCAGTAGAGCAGAAGAGCTGCCCATCAATGACTATTCTGATATTACAGGAAGCACTCCAATGTTGCAGGCTATACTAATATATAAGTTCAGTCTTTATGATTGGAAAAGAAACATCTAGTCTTCTGCTCCTCTGAATGAGCATCTTCATCAAGTACTGCATGCATTGGATGGTCCTACAATAGGTGTTGGAGGTGACAGCTACCGCTAAGTTGTAAATAGAGAAGAGGATAAGGCTTCCAGATACTGGCAACTGGAAGGAGGAGACATAGATAACGAAGAGCAGGAGCAAACTGCAGGAGCATTGAGGGGTTCTGACCCAGCCTGACTTAAGCACCCTAGGTAAACCTTGAAACAGTAGTGAGCACTACCTCCCTGTAAGGAAGGACCTCACCCAGGTACAGAGATCTGGGGGGTTGCCCTTTAAGCACAACATGTAGAAGTGATCACCAGGAGAGACAATATCAAAACCTTCTTTAAAGTCCAGGAAGAGTGTAAAGATCGCAAGCTTTGCACGCTGGAGGATTCGAACTTCGTGGCTAAGAGTTGCACAGGCATCAAACATGCTGAGGCCCAAAATCAAGCCACATTAGTAGTGGTTTAGCAGACTAAGAAACCATGCGACAGGAGAGATAGTTGGTGATAACCCACTCCAGTATCCTAGAGACCCTTTCAAGAAGAACAAAGATCCAAAATGAAGCCAGGGTGTCGTAAGTAGGCTTGACCAGCTTATCGAAGACCACGCTATTAGCCATCTTTATAAAAGCAAGTTGGTAGCTAAAGGCAACTCGGAGGGTAAGGAGTTTGACCAGAAGAGATAGACAGGTAGTGTTGACCTTCTTCCAGATTGCATACAGGATCTGGGCCAGGCTAGATGTTGAGAATGTTGATAATTTGCGATTGGCAAAGGCAATCTCTGCAGCCAAAAGGGAGGAGTAGTCCTTGATTAAGTAAATGAGGGGAGGACAAGAAGCCAGGAACTTAGGGGGAGGAAAGTGTGTGAGAAGCTCATAGTTCAGCTTGTCTGGAGAGGATACACCTGGTAGGGAGGGGAAATGTTCTGAGGATTTGCCAAAAGTAAATCTCTTTACAGTCCATACTATTTGTAGTATTACACCTATCAGAATATTGGACCAATGCATCCTCTTGGACTTCTTGATTGTCCTAAAGTAGGTATCTTTGGCTACATGGGCTGTATTCTTAGCAGCTGTATTGAGTAAGTCATACACTTCCCATGTGCAATAGTAATATACCCAACTCAAGTCTGACAAGATATCAGACTACCAGGACTTAGAGTTCAGGGAGGGCAGTTTCATTGGAATGCACTGCACGAGTGTGACCCATACACAGTTCAGGTTGAAGTTGAGTCAGGCTCCTAGTGCATTTTGGATTAGGAGGGGAGGGGGAAGACATGTTAAAAAAACAACAGTTTGCATAGACTTGGGGCCCACGAGAGGCCCCCTATTAGGTGTCAGATGGGGAGGAGAGAGCAGGTGGAATGAAAGCGTGATGGATATGAATATATGATCAGAGCCATTGGATGGCAGGGTAGAGTCGCAAGATTCTACAAAAGGAGTAAGGTGTCTATTGGAAAATGATAAGTCTATAACTAAGAGGGCATGGTCCTGTCCCTGGGACAAGTACATGGATACTCCAGAAGTATTGATGAGGGAGGAAGTGTGTTCCAGAGCTAAGTCTGCATATGGTGCAGAGTTGCAGAGTTTGTTTTCCAATATGGAACAGAGGGGGTCCCACAAGGTGTGGTGGAGGTTGAAGTTACCCACTACAAGCACAGGGAAGAAGAAATGGGAGAACGCCTCTTTAAAAGAGACCATGCCACAGTGGGAGGATGAGGTCCAGAGGAAGTAGAGGTTCAGGATCCTGGCCTGGTATGTGAGGAAGAAAACAAATCACAAGGAGTATAGATATCAAGTACTATAATGCGTGAGTTGTCAGAAAAAACAAGGAACACCAACACATTGTCAAGAAAGAAATGTAGAGCAAAAACCATGACCCACAGCTTCATATCTACCATAAAAGCGATTTCAAAAGACTTATAACCAGCAAAATGTTGGAGTCTGCTATAAAGAAATAGAGAGTCTTGCAGTACAACTACCACAGGAGGGGAGGATAAAGCAATCAAAGCATTAAAGAGAGAAAGAAACACATTCCAGCTTCCCAATTAGTTGTGTTGGACAAGAGTAAGAGATCTAATATCCTCTTAATGAGTAGTAGAACCTGAGGAAGAAGGGGGAGTGCTTCTCAGGAGGTCTCTAAACTCACCTGATGTCGTGACAACTCACCTAATCCTAACCCTGATGTGACTTATACCTCCATGCTACCATATCCTTTGACCCACATGTGTAAGTCATATGAAATCTATCAGCTGACTCCTATGAGTTAACTGCATAACATACTTAAAACTAATTATAAATATTATAACAAGTCTTGTACACCATGTGCATCACATGCATGAAACTTATAACTCATACTTGTAAGTATTACCTGAAAGTCAAAATATCATATGACTTACAAATGTGAGTCATTGTACAATAATAAACAGCTATGACTCATGAACATAAGTCGTGTAAAAACCTTATTCCACCATTTCTGTTTCCCGTAATAAAATCCAGTTTATAACATAATTCTATACCAGTTAAGTAATTTATGGTATAATCATGAACGGAATTACCGATCACAATAAATGACCAATATTTATTTAGCCACCCGTGGATGTAATGATCTCCCATGCTTCTCCAAAAGTCTATCCAGGTTTGCTACCATCTCAGCAACCCTCACTTCTCTTCTAAGTTCCTCTCTCCCTTCATCATTCGTCACAGTCCCAGCAAAATCCCCTATAAACCTTTCAGAATCACCATCGTTCCAACTATACCAACCATCCACCTCCTCCGATATCTTAATAGAAGATTATGTAGGATGGAACTCCCCATCCTTCTCAATGATAACAACTTTTTTTTTTTTATGGCAGTTATCAGCTGTTCTATACTCTTTGTATTACTCTGTTTTCCCTACCTCTGCTGACCAGCTACCTTGGTGGCCTTTATAGCATCTGCAATCTCTGTTGCCTCTCATAGTCATAATACCTCTTTAGTACCAGTGACCTATACTTTTATGAGACACCAGCAGTCTGCAGTCTTCAGCTTTGAGGTTTATTGATCTTATAACAAGGTATCTATAATGGTCCATAATTCTCATACTGGAGTTGCCACCCCTTTTACCATCTTAATTTCCAGTCTCGCTAACAAGCATGTATTACATGAGGTTCATAGGATAGTAGGTACAAGAATTGTGGAGGTTTTCTTGGAGCATGATTGCATGGTCTTGCTTTGGGCATTCAAGATATGTTTTGAATTTAAGAGCTGTATACTTCTGTCTCTCATGCTCCAAGACATTTTTTTCTGTATATACATGTTTCTGTACAGATAGCAATATTCTGTATATTGATTAATTAATAAATTCTTCATTAATTTAAACTTTATGCTTTCTTATCATAGAAACTCTCCTTTATTCATTCCTTCTTCCTCCTTCACTATTCTCTTATCTAAGCCTACACTATAGTAGCACTGTAGAAAGCCAAACAATTCAACATCTAGGAGCTGCAGAAGGTGTTCCAAGTAGGTGGGAAAACACATGGGCATTACTTGGTGGGAGAGGCAAAAGTCAAAGAAGTCTAAAGTGAGATGTGATGTATATCTATCGAGTAGTAGTAACTGGTTTTTTCCTTTTTTCCTATTCATATTTCTCCTATTAGCTTACAGTATCAATAGAATGAACTTCTAAAAGCTGGTTAGATAGGCCTGTAGCTTAGTCGATAGTCATATAGTATTATTAAAGTACTTATATATTAACCGTTGAGAGTTCAAAGCTCTTTTCTAGCCACTCTATCCCAAGTTTCTGATTGATCCAACCTTTTTTTAAGTAAGAAAAAGTAGACATGTCTCCTTTCCACATTGCTGCGTACCATCTCTGATAATGTACTTCATATTTATTGATAATCATTGCAGGTAGGACAATTCCTGCTGCAGAAACAGCCTCTGTTACTGTTACCTATTCCTGACTTCCATCATGTGTTAGTCTGGAGTTTTTCCTTTCTTTTCTACATATTACTTTAACCCCTTTCCCCTTCCTCATTATAAATTCTTTCTTATCTATATTATTCAAGTTTGCAGGTAGTATTCCATAGTAATTGATGGCTTGTGATAACTTTATTCCCTAATTAGTAACTAATAATGGAAAAATAATAGCAAGAGAGAGTGCCTTTGTAAAATAGTTTCTCAGTACTACTGGGTTGCTTGCCAATACCCAATGTCGATCTAATCTGCTGCTAAACCTACTTGCTAGTTTAGAGTTCCTATTCAAGAAGCATTCTAACCAATGGTTTCCTAACTTTTGCTGACTTGTACACTTTTGAACAAGGTGCTCAGCTATCTGCTTCACTCAGCTAAGTTTGTATGGAAATTTCCAGTAATCCAAGCGGCTACACCATCATACAATAACCTAATCTTCCTGCTTGGTAAACAATTACATAAGGTGGCGACTCGTATTATAATACTGAACTCTTTTAAGTTGGTCCCATAAAGTAGAATATAGTATACTATACTTCTCCCCATTATGCCTTATCGTGGTGTTTTCACTCTTTCAATAGGCCTGTATTGCAAGCTAGATTTTATTTTCGCACTCCAATCATTGCGCTGCATTTCGTTCAGATATGGTATAAAGTTTGGGTATTCTTGCTTGCTGGCTCGATACTCTATACGCCTCCTGCTAATGGCAGGGTAGTCATCTTCACACTGATTAGTTTTACCATCATCGTCAATTATGTCATAAATTACATTATACCAACTTACAAATAATGATAATTTAATATTTAAGATCAAGTTTCCAAAATTTCAAATCCACCAGTCACTTAATAAAATGATTTTGGAAGTAGTTGGTATTAGGCAGTATTTCCTGTTATTAGGTATGGTATCAGGAATTCCTAGCAGAAAGGTAGTTGTATTACTTCATTGTAATATGAGTTGATTAGACCCTCAAAATAACAGAGATATCTAAGTAGGCAATACAGTAGTCTGGCTACCTTAAGAAGTAAACCTAGTAAGTGGTAGAATCACAATCCTCTCCAAAGTAAAGCTCTCTCTGTATGCATGTCTTTCAACCTATATTTTTCCTTAGTGAGAAGTCATAGCTATTAATAAAAATCCCTAGTTCTAGGTCAGATATTAGGACAAGATAGCAAGAAATAGTTTTTATCTATTCCAAAAAACACTTCGCAAACATTAAGTGGTAGTTTTTTCTTTGACTGTAGTTATAAGACAGAGTATAAGAATATCTAAGATATGTTTCTTGTATCATATTATTATGATTTCATAATATCAAGTACATAATATTATTATATATATGCTTTCTTAAATAACTATACTATACTAAGCATGATTTTAACCAAAATATTACAATATTGTCAGGAGATACTGCTTTACTGCATTCTGAGAAACTACTTGAAACATTTCCTTTTAATCCTATTATAAGACCTATAGTATCATGTGATATACTTTAATTATTTATATCCTATTATTAAATTATAAGAAATTGCTTACCTTTTTCCAATATAATATCAGTTGTTATAGTAAAACTACCACTAGCACAATATTGAAAAGATATATGAGAGAAGATCTTTGATAACCAGTGAGAATAAAATAGAGAAAATAGTAGTAAGAGGTATATAACATTATATGGTAATATAGTTAGGTAGATGAGAGATGTTAAGGAGGTAATTAGATATTTTTATTTATATTAAATTTTCTTAATAATATTATGATACCACGAATTTGACCAGACAAAAAAACCATAGTTGCAGCAGAAATTTATGGAGGCTCTGAAAACACCATTACAAAATCCCAAGGTCCTTGGCCACTTTATCGGACATCTGACAACGCTCGGTCATGCTACTAGCTTCTTGATTGGATCCCTATATTGCTGCAGCGACCGAGCACCAGTCCATTATTACCATACTAGGAGTTCCAGAAGCCGTTGAAGGGAAGAGTGTAATCCCCCCGCTTCGATTTTTAATTCGCAAGAAGCAGTCAACCAGACCACTGAAGTTTACTGTACGAGTACTCCAGTAGAGCCACTATGAGTTCGATTTTCTAAACACAGTTCACTCTACGGCAAGGGGAATTATACACTTCCCCCCCATCCTTTCGGGCTAATTACTCGTCCTAGCACTTCACGGGAGATTTCACCACCCCTGATGTCCGCCCTATGTCTCCCGACCTTAAAACCCTCGAGTGATAGCTCCCAGACTTGAGCCTAGAGCCTCCGAGAATGGTTTGTAAAATTGTGATGCACTGTAAGGTTTGCATCTCGATCTGATGGAAATAACACGTGCGGTTAGTAAATATTGTCTAGCAAGTTAATTGGGGGAATCTCATTAAGAACGACATAAACAAAGGCAACAATGTTCAAATTTCTGCCCGCTGGCTACATCTGTCCATCACTCTCGCCTTCCCCCAATCGGCACCAAATGGACAACGATCAGCTAGCTTGCTTAGTCATAGCTGTGCTACCAAGCTAGGGTTTTTGCCGCCTTCTGTTCTCTTGGCAACAAGAAAATTTCGGCTACAAACACAACCTCACACTGACCTCCTCTCATCCCTTCCTCAACTTCTCCCACTACCCCTTTCTCTCAACAGCAACCTTCTCTCAATACTTTTCTTTCCTTATCTACTTTTCAAGATCTCCATCTTAACAGCTGCATAAGGTGCCTCTCGCTCTCTTGGGCCTTACTTCTTCCCAAATCACGTCCTCCGTTTCTTGTAGTTTTGCTTCAAAATTTGATCATGGCCTACGACGCCTACCGTGGTAGCGGAAACAGTTATGGTGGAGGTGGCGGCTACGGTGGTGGAGGCGGTGGATATGGCGGTGGGTCTAATGGATATTCTAACGGGTTTGTCTCTATCTCTGTCCCCAAGGACATGTTTGCCACTGGCTAGATACGAGGCAAACATTTCGGATGCGTGTATTTTTTTTAAACATCATCACTAACCTTATCATAGCGGACCCCGCGGTGGTGCTGGTAGCTATGGAAGTGGTAACTCTTATGGCAGCGGTGGCTATGGGGGTGGTGGTGCCGGCGGTGATCGTATGAGTAACCTTGGTGCAGGTCTTAAAGCTCAGTCGTGGGGTAATATTCCATTGAATCTCGATATTGGAAGACTTTTGAAGACTCATGTTCCATAGATATGAATTCCCTTCCTAAATTTGAGAAGTCTTTCTGTAAGTCCGCGATCTCATGACAAGAACGTTCCATCCACTCACATTTCACAGATAAGGAAGCACCGACTGTTGCAAGTCGCACACCCGCAGAAATCGAGGCGTTCCGTCTTGAGAAACAAATGCGTGTACAGGGCCGCGATGTTCCTAAGCCCGTTGTTGATTTTGACGAGGCTGGATTCCCTAGTAAGTTTTACGCTTTCTTATACATCTCTTAGATACGCGTTTACCCGACATAATACTAATGTATCTGGCTCAATAGGCTATGTTATGAACGAAGTTAAGGCTCAGGGATTTGCCGCACCAACAGCCATTCAGTCTCAAGGTTGGCCGATGGCACTGTCTGGGCGCGATGTTGTTGGCATTGCCGAAACAGGCTCTGGAAAGACGTTAACTTACTGCCTGCCTGCTATTGTTCATATCAATGCTCAACCACTCCTTGCACCAGGAGATGGCCCCATCGTTCTTGTCTTAGCGCCAACTCGCGAATTAGCTGTTCAAATCCAACAAGAGGTTGCTAAATTTGGGAAGTCCTCTAGAATACGTAACACGTGTGTCTATGGAGGAGTTCCTAAAGGGCCTCAAGTCCGAGATTTGTCCCGCGGCGTTGAGGTGTTGATTGCAACCCCTGGTCGTTTGATCGACATGTTGGAGACCAACAAAACTAACCTTCGCCGTGTTACCTACCTTGTTCTTGACGAGGCTGATCGCATGCTTGATATGGGTTTCGAGGTGGGATATACAATGATTAATATCTAGATCTAAAGGATGAAACTGCTAACTCGATTTTAGCCCCAAATTAGAAAGATTCTGGGTCAGATTCGCCCTGATCGTCAAACTTGCATGTGGTCCGCCACCTGGCCGAAGGAAGTTAGACAGCTTGCATCCGATTTCTTGAACGATTTTATTCAGGTCAACATTGGTTCCCTGGAGCTCTCTGCCAATCATAACATTCAGCAGATAGTGGAAGTCATAAACGATTATGACAAGCGCGATAGGTAAATGGTCCTTGGTTTTTTATTACTTGAACTCTCCTTGACATTTTCTATAGGCTCATTAAGCACCTTGAGAAAGTAATGGATGACAAGAACAGCAAATGTCTGATCTTTACAGGTACCAAACGTACCGCTGATGACATTACGAGAGTATGTTCTCCAAAGCCACCGTCTTGTTGCCCTCGTATGATTCTAACCACTATATAGTTCCTTCGTCAAGACGGCTGGCCTTGCCTTGCCATCCACGGCGACAAGCAACAGACCGAACGTGATTGGGTTCTTAACGAATTCAAAACGGGCAAGAGCCCAATAATGGTTGCTACTGACGTGGCCAGTCGTGGCATTGGTATGATATTTGCACGCCTTTTCTTTAACCCCGTTTCCCCTTCGTGTGTTAGCGTACAGATGCTCTTCTCTCGACACTCCGCCGGACTTGCTGCCATATCTTGCTTCTATTCCGGTGTCTGTTGGTTTTCTCCCATGAGAACTTTATCTCGGGGTGCAGCGATCCAAGTCTCCAGGCCTCTTTCCATTGGCGTTCTATTGCCTCATCTTCGTAATGTGAGGTAATGTTGCCTGGTTATTCGCTACTGCGCTGCACATCCCGAGGTTCAAACAGCACAGGATCCTGGATTTATGCAATGATGAAGTTATTGAAGGCTGTGAGAGTGAGACGCATAATGCCGCCTTGCACAGGAAATTTTAGTTTTTGGCCAAGTGTTTTTCGCTAGTGGTGTGATGCTAACTTGGTATGTCGCAAGATGTTCGTAACATCACGCACGTTATTAACTTTGAGTGAGTAAAAATATCCCCTTGCCGATCAAGATCGAGAATTAACTAATTGCGACCTTACAGTTACCCAAATAACTCTGAAGATTACGTTCACCGCATTGGCAGAACTGGACGTGGAGGGTGAGTTTCGATATCATTTCTCCCCATGTACTAAGCAGGAAACTAATCAGCTATAGCGCCCGCGGAACCGCCATTACCTTTTTCACCACCAACGATGCAAAGCAAGCTAGAGATCTGCTCACTGTTTTGAGAGAAGCTAAACAACAGATTCCGCCAGAATTGGCTGACATGTCCAGATCTGGCTTTGGTGGTGGGGGGGGACGTTATGGATCATCCCGTGGCCGCGGCGGCCGTGGTGGTGGAGGTGGAGGTAAGCTTTTACGTTGAAACCCCTAGGTAGTTAAATCCCTAACAACGACCTTGTCTGCAGGTTTTACCTCTTCTAACAGCGCACCTCTTGGGCGCAGCCGGTTCTAGTGCTTTCGCTCGCCATAAATAATTACCGATAGGCCTAGATTTCTTACACAGAATACTTGGGGTTTCATAGATTGGTTTGCTTTGCTCACATAAAATCAGGGGTCACGCTTCAGTATGGTATAGTTTTTTTTTTCTTTTCTTTTTTCATGCTCTTCATACAGTTTTATCCGTTACTTTTTTCGTCTTTTCCTTATTGCTATTGCTTTGTCCGGAATTTTCTGAAGCCACTGGGCCGTCTGCGGTGAGTGACAAGGTTATCATTCGCAGTTGAGTTGATTTTTATGGAGGGATATGGGATGGTCGGAGATTCAATTTTCAGCAGTTTGGTCGCCTTGAGTTACATAGTAATAAATTTGGACGGATTCCTTCCTAAGTTTTTTTAAAATCCTGAGTGATGGATGGCTGTCCTCCTGATACCCGTGGGAAACGGACTTGATGGTGTAATGAGGACTTTAACCGCGGTGTATGAAGAATACCCACAGCATGGCCATCAGTGTGATAAAGGTCCTGGGATGTCGGTACTGGTATCACATTTGCCAGGCCAGCGAGGAGAGGGTCCTACCGGTATCCTTGAGCAAAAAGGCTTCGAGAATGATGAGGGCCCTCCAGGTACGTCCAGGTACGGGGAATAAGCTAGGGGTCCCCGGTGTAGGATTTTCATGTCTCGGCAATCGGGGGTTGCGAAAATGGACATGGTTAATATTAATTTTTATTGCCTTGCTCCTTACCCTTCCCCCCACCTTCCTCATACTCGAGTATTCGTACAAGTACAGTATCATACAAGGATAGATGTTGAATTCATGGTACAGTACTCGAGTACAGTACTGTAGAGTACGGTACCCTTGTACTTGTACCTGTAACTCGGGATTCTCCGAGTAGGAACCAAAATCTAAGCCAAACCGTGCGGAGCATCTTGTTTCGGAGCAGCAGGAAGAATCGGAATAACCAAGACAGAGCCCGCAAGAAAGGGCGAGCCAACACAAAGGTGGGTCTGCCGGTTGGCTGGATGGAAGGAGAGAGATATGATATGAAAGATGTAATGGAAAGAAGGGGCTAGGGGTTACCGGCGCGGTAGCCTTCGATTGATCTCTCAGGAGACGCGATAGCCTGTACTCCAGTAGACTATGAGGAGGGAGGAGAGAGAGGATGAGTATCCAAACCACAGAGATACAGGTGGTCAGGTTCTCAACACTTACTGAACAGATGTAACCTGTAAGCACCATTTGTGCAGTCTACATACTACAGTACTAGTACAGGTTTCAGTACTCGAGTACAGTATAGTACAGTCGCGGTAAGAAAGTAACGGGACACTAGAGGAAAAAGTACGTTTTTCTTCACTCCAGGTTTATAAATGTCTCCCACAAAATTAACAAAATATTGATTTATAACTAGTACTTGGTTCGGGCACCATCCTTTTCAATCAAAGACTTAATCCTCCTCGGCATCCCATCAATCATGCTGTAAATCTTGCCCCAGTCTAAGTATTCCCATTCCCCTTGAGCAACATTGACTACCTCCTCCTCAGTCTATGGCTTTTTTCCCCTAAACCTTCTCTTAAGCTATAACTTTAACATATGCCAAATGTTTTCCACCGGATTCATATCTGGTGATTTCACAGGCCAGTTTAACTTAGCCATATCGTCAGTTCGATAGTAGCCCATTGTCAATACCGAATGATGAACCCCATGACCATCTTCTGCAATCTGGTATCCTTTGCCCTGCCCCGGAAGTGACTGAAAAAAGGGAAATACGTGAGGCTTGAGGACATCGTGAACAAATTGTTGGCTATTAAGCCCTAGTCCATTGCAAGGAGAAGTACGTTCACTTGGTTTTGAGTGTCGAATATAAACAAGTGGGGTATGATACCCATAGGTGACTGCAGCATAGAAGCTTGTTGCAAACCAATTTGACTGCTGATGTTTTTCTTGATAGCGTGACTGCTTTCCAGTTCCAATCTTTCGTCGAACCCTTCTTGGACCTCCTTGCTGACCACTACTTGAATAAGTAGTTTCATCCGTAAAAACACACATCCTCTAGTCACTTCTCTTCCAGCTTTCCATCTCTCGTGCCCATTCTAATCTCTTTGCCTCATTTAAAGGAAAAAGCTCTTCCTCCTTTTGCGCAACAAAGCTCCAGTAACCTTGAGCTCTTGCCTCATTTCCAACCAAACACTCACTTACACCCAAACCTAAGTTATGAGTGATATCCTCAACTGTGGTATCGGGATCGCTTTCGATATAGTCAGCAATCACTTGTTTGTTCGTATCGCTGAGTTTTGTTGGAGCTCCGGAGTGTGGTGCATCCTCCACATCACTCTTCTCCGAGTCCCTCAATCGCTTCACGATTCTCTGAACTGAGCTTTTTCCGTAACCAGTTTCTTGTTCAATCCGATAATATGTGTACCCGTCTAAATGCATTTGGATTGCCCGTAGTCACTCCTCTTTGGTTGCTTCACGCCGCTTACCAGTATCATTTCTGCGAGGCATTTTTGTAGGTTGGATCACTATAGTATCTCCAAAGCTCATGATCGAGAACCTATTATGTCATTGCTATATTATGGTTGCAACCACACTACAATCCCCCCGGTTCTCTCCGATTTATTTCTGCTAGTGTCCCATTACTTTCTTACTGCTACTGTACAGCAAAGTGTTTTAGAACATGTACATTGTACAAGTACCTCCAGGCAATGTGCAGGACACATTCAAAAAACATTCAAAAAGGAAAAATCAGGGCCAGATGCCGACATATACACAGATGCTACAGCACCTACTCGAGTACTGTGTCCTACGAGTATCTAACACACCGAGAGAGAGCGTTGACTATATACTACAACAACGTGCGGGTCACAGTTCGAATTCACACAAACTTTGAATACCGGTAGTGGGGCAGACAGAGAAGAGAGTCGGGGACGGTTGCAAGTTGGCCCTAGAAAAGGGAGGAAAAGCAAGAAAAACGCGACTCTTCCGGGTGGAAGACACGGAGATAGAAATTGAGCGCGAGTGAGAGGAAGGAATACGGTATGTTACCAGAATATGCACCCCTTTGATACATGAGTATGAGTACAGCTATAACTGATAAGCACAAGTTCAAACTGTATCCCAACGCACAGACATACCGTACAGACAGATAGAGAGGGCACCTCCGACCGTACTCGAGTACTTGTACTTGTATAGTATTAGTACAGTATCTATATATTACTGCAGCGTACTGTAGTTATCGGACCACACCGCACCGTTAGTGAATGGTCATCGGTTCTCCTTTGAGAACAAGCACTGTGCGATTCCATCCATAAACAGGCCACGTTCATCTTCACGACCACTTTCCGCACACATTCAGATGCTACGGTACCCGTACCATACTCTTCTTTTTGGTCTTCTATCTTCCTTTCTTTTTCTTTTACAGTAGCAACGCATGTCGCACGGCTTCTGCGATAAACCATGTGAGGGCTCAGCGAGGCGGCACCCTCAGCGAGGCGCGGCATCTCTTGGCAGCAACGAAACCCTACCACATTTTTTTTTTCTCTTCTCTTAATACATGATGAACATTCTTCCTCTTTCCCTCTCCCTACTCAAACAACTCACAACACAAGAAACAAACAACACAATTACCTCCGGAGAGCTGCTCTACTTCGGAGGTGCTATCAACAAAAACCAAGTGAAAAGTCAATCGACACCTCTCCGGGATCAGGAGCTGTACCAGCTCCTGCTCCTACAACAGAACTCTCTCCAAGTTCTTGGTCCAATCGACTTCCTGTTTCTTCCTCCGAACTGCCTACAGACAAGGAATCCTCCACAACATTCTGTGCCATATCCTCAACGTGTTTTTCAAATTTTCTCACCTTTCACTCAGCTTCTGAGATCTGTTCAGTAAGGCGACCTTCCTCTTGCAACAATGCCGCTCCAGCTTTTCGATGCTTTGGTAATCTTCCCTCCTCTTCTAACCTCTCTGCATCCCTTCTCTTTCTTATACACTCTGCTAACTTTTTCCTCCTAATCTTGACTAGATTTGTTGCATTTTTATATTTCTGTTGTGTGGTTTCCCTTTTTTCTTGGGTTTGGGATTCAAAAAGCTTTGCAATATCTTCACAGTCGATCCAAGACTTTCCACTTGTGGGTATCCGGGTATGATTTACATTTTGTCTCTGGTGAGTTTCTGCTAACTGGTTCCTCAGATTCTGTATCTGGGGATTCTTCTCTTCGCTATTGGTAAGTCTTCTTTTAGTACTCATTGCTAAATTACTAACAATCTTCTTCAGTCCCCAATCAATGGATCATTTTGTGGTAATGTTGCCAATGCGATTAATTCCTGTCACTCAATTTCTGATTTGTCCAAAGGTACCTCAAGGCAATTGATCCATTGCGCAGTAAAGGTACTTAGCGGTTCCAGATTGGATGGTATCGGATTGGCGTTGGGAATACTTGGATTTGAATTGGAATGGTCACATGGGGATCTTGATCTTGAGGCCTGGATTTTAGACATCATAATTTTTCTGTTAACAGGAACCAATCCTGTATTTCGAAACCCGCTTTGAATGTTATCGGTAGTAAAAGAAGATCGGTGTGCTATCATGAGAATTTCATAGAAGTTCTCTTTAGAAACCCCGTACTCGTGTTTTTTGAATCATTGTGTAAGTTCTTTTTGATACTGGTATTTGTAGGGACTGAATATACAAACATCCAATGGTTGTAATTGATAGGTTGTATGCGGAGGAAGGTACCAAGGAATAATTTTATGTAATATGCAGAATTCTAAAAATCTTACATTAACATGACTACTGTGTCCATCAAAGAGTAAAAGTCGATAGTCACCTGCTGCCTTTTGTGCTGATAAACTATCATGACTATAGTTTCGTCTTAGGTATTCTTTTGCCATACTCTCATCAGTCCATCCATTATGTGACCATCCAAATAGAATATCATCTGGGACACCCTTGACCTTCCAAAACTATTTGGCTATAAATTCCTCGGCCTTGAGAATAATGGTTGGATTCAAGGCAGTTCTATACGTACAAACTCCTGCAATTACTATAACGAATTCTCATGTACCATCTAGTCTACAGTAAGTACTAACTTTACATATATAATTTAAAAACTTATAATATTGAAACCCACTTTGTGCACGCCATTTCAATTCACCATTCTCTCGTGGATTTCAAAATACTTCTAATACTCACTTAGACTGACCAAGACCAAGTAGGAATCCAACTTCATCGATATTATATGTATTATGAGGATGTATTTTGTACTCGTGTACAATTATATCTAACTATATGTACATAATATTAATATTTAACCAATTTATAATATAATATAATATAACATAATAATAAAAAAACATGGATAAAAAATACCTCATCATAAAAGCGATTCATGAATCCAATATCGTTCCCCCGCAGATTGCGAATAAAATCCAACTCCTTGCTGAATTTTGATTTACCATTGGAATGCCGTTTTTTAAACCCCTGCTCCCACCTCTTTTCTAGTACTATCTGCAGAATTCTCTTTTGAACAATACAAGTGGCAATCTCATGTAATTGCCATATTGCCGAATGGAATCCAAGTCGACAGTAAAAGTAACATTGTTCAACTATACTTCTTTCTTCCTCTGAGGTGAGCTTTTGCCTGGATTGTCCCTCCTCCTGCTTGCTTCCTCTCCCTTGCCGGCGATACATGACTGTACTTAGCATCACTCCTACCATTGCTGCTGCAATGGTCAAACTTAGAGCAATTCCAGTTCCCGCCATCTCAATGGCCATCTGTTTCTGAACTCATCTAGGAATTTCACTGTTTGTTGAAGTCATACTAAATGTAGTTGAGATAAAGGAGACACAAGGTTTAGTTTCACGGTTCTGCTTGGATTCAATGATGAAATTCATATTATTAACTACATTGGGGTGCCAGGTTATGTTGTGCCTCGATGAGGGTGCCGCCTCGCTGAGCCCTCACATGGCTTACCATAAAATCTCAAAAAATCCGGATGGCCTGGCAGTGCATAAAACACTGCTATTTGTCAATCTATTACAAAGTAGCCAATGCACCATATCAAAAATCACTGTCAAAAATGATTGTGAAAACAAATACAAAAAAAGAAGTTAATCTAAATACCCATGAGGTCAGCCACCTGATATTCTATGGCCTCTGATTCATCTGAGGCCATTCCTAGTATTCGTCCCTTCTCCCAAGTATTATTTTTCTCCCCCAGGCTTGGCTCATATCCATGGCATACTACCAACTTGCCTGTACATAGTCCTTTGATATTAATCTTATGATCCTCACTTCTATTTGAATGTAAAGAAAAACCAACATTCCAGAAAGATGTAATAACTAAATGACAAAACTCTTGACAAAACTGAGTTCTTGCACTACTTACACATATAGTAGTCATAACACACCAGTCCTCTACTGTACATGTTTTCTTGCCTACATCCTCCTTCTCTTCAGCATAACTCTCAACATGCTCACACAATAGTTCTTTGAAAGGCTTATTAATTCAAATGTCCAATAGTTGAACAAGTCTGGTGCAGCCAGAGAAGATCATGCTAGGAATTATACCATGATTTCGTAGAGTATTTATGACTTTTTCTGTTTTATGACACTCAGCAGCATCAATAGCTAGTAACCCTCCATTCTTCCAATCTTCAAGCTTAATAAGCTCCTCATCAATGCAGTGTAAGAAGAGTACTTCATTATTGTATGCTGTAGGATTAAACTCAATGGTGACATGGTTGTCATACAGGTCTTCTTTATTTCTCTATATTTAGGCTCTGGTTGTACCATGGAAGATCAGCTTAGACTTGATTCAGGAGAGTCCATCTGCAAATACTTAAAGTATTAATGTAACTTATCTCTTATTCCACCTCCCTTTTAGCTATTTAGCCCAAACAGTCCTTGTTTCTTTCATCTCATACTTTCTTCTATTGAGAAATTCAAATGGAATTGGAGTTTCATCCATATTTCATATTTGACTAAGCCTAAATCGCTCCACATCAGTGGATAGATACTCCCTTTCAATACTATTCCGTGGAAAAGAGTTGCGACCATTAAAGTGGAGCCTGCTTAGAATATGTGCCTGAAATTCTTTGGGAACTTTGGAGGCTTTATTAGGTGTAAACCAAAGAGATGTGTCATATTGGAGTTTAACTGCCTAAATGACCATGTTGCCTGTCACTAGAACTATCCTCTCTATACCATCCTTCCTTCCCCCTGTCGCTCTAAGAATATACAAATGAACCCTTCTTCCAATTCTGGCCACCAATGATGTAAAACAGTATGGCTACTGCCATAGCCATCCGGTCCTTGATCAATAAGCATTTCAATTATCTTAGACCAGTTCCAATCACAAATAGTAGTGGATAGAATTTTGAAGAACACTTCTACTTCTGCATAGCTTGGACATCAAAATTCCTTCTCTGTTGAATCTATCACAATCTAATAATAATGAAGAAATATTAAGACCTAAATTGTTTTACCCAGACCATAGCTGTGCTTAATACATGTAATTGCCTTAGGTGTTCGATAAGTGTGCTTGCTAATTGCTTTAAACTTTAAGTCAGGTTTTTTCCTAATAGTAGAAGGTAGGTTCAATGGTGAAATTCTGTTTGTATCCAATGGCCAAAAAGCCAATCCACCTGGCATACCATAAGTTGTTGGGCTGAATGGTAATATTTGTGACAAGTATCACGGGTTGATTACTGCTTGCTGTGGATATGAGGTTACTTTATTGTCAAATTCAGCATGTAACACCAAGATACCTCACACATTACATCTTATAGCCAAGCCATCTGGATTTTTTGAGATTTTACAGTACGAATACCGCAGTGGTCGGTTTTCAGAAAACCTCATTCTACTATACTATATCTCCTGGTAATATGAAAAAGGAATGGAAGGAAGAAGTATGGGGCACAAGAAGGAAAGAAATACTGTAGAAAAAAGGAAAGAAGAAGAAAGATCCCATCATAGACTACTGTTATCACTACTGCATGTGGAACAGCACAGTATAGATATCGTCAAACATCAAGCATCAATTGATATCTTACGCTCGAGTACACACATGCGAGGTATTGTTAGGCAGAGACAACTTGATAGACTTCAAGATTGTCTAGGCCAATCGAGATTCGTTTTTGTAGGCGGAGATTGTCTAGGAAGGCTCGGACTTGACTCGTTTCATTTATGACTACTTGGAGCGAAGTAAAGTAGGTAAAGTAGGGTAGAATCGTAAAAACAATATTATATTGTTAAGGTCTGTTCTCCGTTGCTTGATGATGTCTAAAGCTTGGGAGGCCCTTCGATATTTATATTCCACGTCTGAGTGTTCGTGGACTATATCTTTTTATCATACAACTATGTACTTCTTTAATCGTAATTCACAACATCAAGTTTTCTTTCAAGGTGCGAACACCTGTAGACCCTGAAAACCATCACACCCTCTTCAGTAATTACGATATTTCTTCTTAGGAAACATACTGTCTCCAATAATAATATCCTGATTAGCAGAGTCTTTGGACTTATGGCTTAGTTCTTGAGTTGAACTGAGTTGGCTCCAATTGTCTTTGCCATTGATAAAATGATCAGTTTTATCCACGGCTATATCTGCAAAGGTGGTCATCATTACAACCATCGTAGGTCGTATGACTCCGATCCTTTGTAACTCCATACCCAACCGATAGATTTTCTCTGGATGACTTCCTATCAACTCGCAGGAAGCTATTCCACCAGATTGGTAATTAATCCCTCAGTCAGCAACCCTTGGTTGCTCTTTGGGTAGTAGGTTTCAGTAACCATCGTTGTATTTGAGAATCACCCCATGACTACAACGTGTTCCGAAACCCAGTTGCAACACTCTGTGAAGTTTGTTGGCTTCTTTGGTAGTGTTTTTTGGAGTTCTAGACTCTTCTGGTGTATGCAATTGTATGTGTCTCTAGTAGAGATCCTTTACTATTTGATACTATCTCATTGTGCGAAATGGTCCCATTACTTACGGCCCACACCAAAGGTGTCATGCCTTTGAAGCCTAGTAACCTTCTGAGTAGTTGACGGAATTACTCCGTTCCACTTCCCAGACCTAACCGAAGGTCCCCTCTCATATATCCTGTGAACAGGATCCGGTCGAACGGATGGCGGCGATGTATACGGTATTATTCTAACACCTTCAATTCTGCAGTAATATAGTCACAGGATGCAACTGAGATTGATATATATGATGACGCGCGGGCCCCATAAGGGAGCCGGAGGGGGATGTTGGACACCAGAGATTCCGATTCCAAGTGGGGTTACCCTATTTAGGGTGGTTCCTAGGTATCGGGTTCTGGTATTCCTAACAGGTATGAAGCAAGCCACTCTGGTGCTCTATCCTCTCCCCATCTGACACATAGGGTGCATTCGATTAACAGCTGAAGAGACCATTTGCGTAGAGAATTAGAGGGTTGAACTGTTACATCAAACAGGACGTTCCTGTAGACAACTTGATGTTTAGTTACCATCCTGCCATTTGCTGAAAATGGGTGCAAACAGTCAAAAGAAAAAGGCCCTCAGGAGGTTTATTTCATCCACCATTCGCCAACGGTGACAATCACGATGGCTCCACTCCAGTATCCACAAAATCTTCTGACTAAATAGTTAATTGTATATATGGCAGTCTATACACATACCCATCAATCCAAGCTATCTCGCAATACCTCTGCCCTCTCTAGTAAAGCTTTCATCAATGAGCTTCTGCATGGCCACCCCACCCCATTCTTTAAAGTTTTTTATATGCCATTAGCGACCTTTGAAAACCTCTGTGCTTGATTACAAAGAAAAAACCTATTGGTTGCCAAAAGAAGTTTCCGCATAAGCTTTGAACAAATAGTGGACATTTTCCTTGGGATAGTTTGCCATAATATGCATAGCCGTGATGCACAGAATCGGTTTCGGCACAGTCCATCTACTATGACAAAGGTTTTTCATCAAGTCCTTGATGCGCTATTGCTCCTATACTCTGACTTTGTCCAACCTCCTATCGATACAGTTTCAGGACATATTGCACATGATTCGGAGAAGATGATATACTTTAATGATATGTGAGGAGCTATAGATGGAACACATATCAAGGCCCATATACAGAGCGAATTACAAGTACCATTTCGAAACTAAAAAGGCACATTATCCCAAAATGTGCTTGCTGAGTGTACCCTTAACATGTATTTCTTTTACTGTCTACCAGGTTGGAAAGGATCTGCAAATAATGCTCAAGTGCTATGGAGGTACAGTCTATAAGTATTGTATATTCCACTAGCATGAGATGGTGTACTTGGAGGAGGATAATGCACTGGCAAGGAGGAAGGGTAGCTAATTGGAAATAGTAGCTTGGAGATCTTGGACACCAGTAAAAGTTTTTTCACAAACTTGGCCTTTGCTACGCTTCTAAGATGTTACAGTTCAGCTTCTAACAACTCTTGCCCTCACTGCTTAGTTAATTAAGAAATCATTGACTGAACTTGCAAAACATACTCAGGTGTATTGAAAATTCTGTGAAACATAAAGTCTGATTTGATTGATCAAAATTAGGTATGTATAATGTAAATTATAGAGCTGAATAGTTTATAAATGCTAATACTCAGGAAGAAACTGTGACGGAAACATCCTTAATACCTTGTACCGTAATGAGTATGCTATATAGTGTCGAAAAAATACCTCCAAACTGGAAAGCTGAGAACTCAATTATCTGGGAACGAAAACACTAAGAACCCAATCCCCGGAAATAAAAACGCCAAGAACTTAAAGACTTTAGATCTTACCCGCGATCAGAAAAGGGATTGCCAACTGCTTCGCTCCCTAGATTAGAAGTATGCTCAGATTCAAGAGAGGACTGGATTTTCCTAACGGCAAATTCAGTATGCATGCACTTCTCCGCCTACCCTAACAACAAAAAGACCTTGAAGGCCTCTCGATCTTAGTCAGGCTCAGATGGAGGACCTTATTGCATTTGTATGTAGGAGTGCTAAGAATAGTCACCTCTTCTTTCAACAATTAGCTGAAAAGTTGGACTTTGGGGTCGGAAAATCTACTATCAGATCAGTTTTAATTAAGGAAGACTTTTACCGACGCCTAGCGATGAGGAAACCTCCTATTACAGAACCCAACAGAGTAATTAGATTACAATGAGTTCATGACTATGTCAACTGGTCAATACAGTAATGTTACTCTATTTTATAGACTGATGAGGCCTGGATTACAGGAGGGAGGTGTACAAGGACTTGGGTAACAAGAAGGTCAGAGGAGGAGTGGGATCCTACTTGTATAGTAGAGAAGCACCAAAGGAAAAGAGGATGGATGTTTTGGGGCTGCTTTCATGGGAAGACTCAAGGGCCAGAAATCTTTTGGAAGAAGGACTAGGGGTCTATTAATTCTGAAAATTACTATGTACATATTATTTTTATTATTCATGGGTATCTTGAATTGTGTTATAGAGAGGGTATTTCTTTATGTCCTATGCAGGATTGAGCACCAGGGCATGCAGCTGTTAACACAGCAAGGGATCTTCAAGAAAGAGATATTCCAGTTATTCACTGGCCTGCATTCTCAGATAATTTTGCTGAAACTATGATATATGATAGATTGAGGGCAGCGGTCAAACAGGCTTGGAAAAGTGTTGGACAGCATGAGTATAGGGAGCTGATAGAAAGCATGTCAGAAAGATGTCAAGCGGTCATTGACGCAAATAGCCTCTTTACCAAATATTAAATTTTGTACTTACTGATAGATATTAGAAATCATTTCCCTTTATGTATCTACCTTCATGTGTTCACCTTCACCCGTTCACCTTTGTGCAGGCCAAGGCCCACACAAACCTAAAGCCACTATCACTAATCCATCCTGTTTCACCCTGCTAGCACATCACCTCCCTGCAAGCGTATCGCCCACCTGTTAGTGGAATATACAATACTTATAGGCTGTACCTCCGTAGAGCAGGCCATGATGCATGATTTGCTCCAGTTGCTGGACTGTTTTTGTCTAGCATAATGCTTGATATGGGCTGTAGAAAGGCATCCTTACTTCTTACAAAAGAATATGGTATCATTTAAGAGAGCAGGCAAAGGCAGCACAGCAACCAAAGAATAAAGAAGAATTATTTAATCTCAGACATGCTCAATTACACAATGTTATTGAGCGAAGTTTTGGTGTATTTAGAAAGCAGTTTCAAATTCTTGACAAGTTACCTTCCTATAGCTTTGATGTCCAAGTTAAACTTATACTTGTATTAGTAGCACTTCATAACTTTATTTGGTATCAAGCTAATAGGGTTAAGGATGCCATATATATGGCAGCAGAGACTGAGCATCAAGCTGGAAATCATCAGCAGATGAAAAAAGTAAAAAGTGGTAAACTGTTGGAGGGCTCAGCGAGGCGGTACCCTCAGTGAGGCATAGCAAGTCTTGGCAGCAATCCCATGTTCCATTTCAACCTTCCTATGTCAATATTTTTCCTCATTCTTTTTCCTCAACACAAACAATTTACAACAATATAGATCAACACAATCGCCTCAGGAGAGCCAATTTAGTCTGAAGGCACTACACAAAATCAAGTAACAGCACCACAGATTTTTTCCGGGGAGCAGGGACTACATCAGTCCCTACTCCCTTCTCAGCTGAAAGATTATTCAATCTCTAGTCCAACCTTGTCTTCCTCCTCCCAGATTTCCTCAAGTCCTTCCTCGTTGAATCCATCTCCACCCTCCTCCTCTCGATCTCTAACTGACATGTCAATTTCAGAACTATTTTGTACCATGTCCTCCTGGTGCTTTTCCAACTTCCACACCATTCGTTCACCATCCGAGATCCATTCTGCAAGCCTCTCCTCTTCTTGCTGTAATGTTGCTCCTGTCTTATGATGCTTGAGTAATTTCCCTTCAGCTTCCAATTTCTCTACATCTTTTCTTTTTCTTGTACATTCTGCTAATCTTTGTCTCCTTGTCTCAATCAGATTGGTCATATTCCAGTATTTCTGCTATATACATTCACTTATCTCAGCTATTTGAGATTCAAAAAATTTTGCAATATCTTCTCTGTCAATCCAGGCTCTTCCAGAGGTTGGTATTTGGGTCCTATTTGCAGTCTTTTTCTTTTGAATATTAACTAACTACTTTTGTAAGTTTTGGATTTGGCGATCCTTCTCATCAACTTCAGTAAGCGATCTCTTTGCTGTAATTGTTAAATTGCTAACTACTTTCTTTAGCCCCCATTCTACTGAGTCATTTCTTGGTAGTGTAGCGAGGACAAGAAGTTCCTGCTGCTCAATCTTGATCCTATTTCAAGGTATTTCCAATCCATTGATTTGCTGAGCTGAAAACGTACTTAAGGGTTCAATACTATCTTGGAAATGCAGTTCATGGCTGTGAGAATTGGTGGCGTTTGGATTGCATGGAGGAGATCGGGGTCTGCTAGCTTAGATTTTTGAAAGGACAATATCACGGTTAACAGATACAAGTTCTGTATGGTGGAATCCACTCTGTATGTTGTTGGAATTGAAGGATACTCGACGTGCGATCATGAGAATTTGGTAGAAACTTTCTTTCGAAACACCAGACTCGTGTCATTCAAACCGACATGTCAGTTCTTTTTGATAGTGATGTTTATAAGAACTAAAAACTGATACATCGAGGGGTTGTAATTAGTGTGTAGTATGCAGAGGCAAGCAGTAGGGAATAATCTTCGGTGAAATACAGAATTCTAAAAACCGAATGTTGACATGACTGCTTTGACCATCAAAAAGAAGAAGTTGAAACTCACCAGCTGCCTTTTGTGCTGATAGACTATTTGAATCAAAGTTTCACCGTAGGTATTCTTATACCATTTTCTCATCAGTCCATCCATTGTGTGAACGCCCAAGAAGAATATTTTCCTGCACACCTCTAACTCTTCTAAACCATTCTGATACAAATTCCTCTGCTTTTAATATGATTGTTGGATCTAATGCTGTTCCATCAGCACAGATACCTTCAATTACTGTTACAAATTCACGTGTACCATCTATTTAAATATAAGTACCAATTTATAAAATAATAGAATAAGAAAATAGAGTGAAACATACTTTGTGCACGATAGTTCAATTCTCCACTTTCTCTAGGTTTTCGAATTACCTCTAAAACCCGTTCTGACTTACCAAGGCTAAGTAGAAATCCAACCTCATCTATATTATATATATTTTGAGGTTTTATTTCATACTTAAGGACAATTCTTTCTAGCTAAATAATATTACTATTAAAATACTTATAAAAAAATAAACAAAAAGAGCATAAATAAAATATATATATATAAAAATAAAAAAAATGTACCTCATCAAAGAAATAATTCATTAATTGAACATCATTTCTACGTACATTGCGAATAAAATCCAGCTGCTTGCTAAATCATGACTTCACATCTGTATGCTGTTTTTTAAAGGCTGATTCCCACTTTTTACCAACTACTTCCATTGGACTTTGCTTTTGTAGGACAGATGTGGCAATTTTGCGTAGTTGCTATATTGTTGGAGGGAATCCAAGAAGACCGTGAAAGTAACATCATTCCAGCACAACCCTCTCCTCCTCTGGGGTCAGCTTCTGTCTGCACTGATTCTCTTCTTCTCTATTCTTCATTCCCTGGCGCCAATGCATAATGGTAGTGGGAGCCATTCCTACCATTTCTGCAGCAACTGTAAGGCTCGGGGTCTTTTCAGTTGAAGCCATTTCGATAGCCATTTGTTCTCGTATGCGCAGTGGAATGTCACTATTTTCTGAACTCATGATTGCTGTACTGAACCGCTGGGAAGGAAGGGTAGGTTCTGGCTTACTCAATTTTTGATGACACTATCTACTTTACTATATATTTTACAAATGCCAAGTTTTACCATGCCTCGCTGAGGGTGCCGCCTCGCTTAGCCCTCCAACGGTTTAATCAAAATGGAAATGCAAGTTGGGAGGAGGCACAAATGGAGGATAGAAATATGGTGGAATTGCGAGAGAAAATGGCCACTGAGATGTGGGATGACTATGTAACATACATGGAAAGAAGAAATGGAATATTCAGAGAGTAGATTGAAATCGATTCAATTAACGACGAAGCCGTAGCTCTTGATCCTCCGGGCTTATTAGAGCCAAAAACACTTCTGCCTTAACAGGATTCTCAAGTATCTCATATGCAAGTTGTAGATCTTCCATCGTCCATCCATCCTTATTTTTATACCCCTCCTGTAGCTTTTTCATTGAACCAGTAATCACAGAGACACTACTGCTACCCGGTAGGTCTGACTCTGGTTCAGGTTGAAGAATTATGTTAAGAGCAGCAGACATTTTATCGGTCAACGACGGTGCTGATTTTCTATTCCTCTTTTTAACAATATGTGTATTGCTGACCGCTGAAGAAGGGGATACTGAAGTAGTATCACGGCTCAAAATCAGGGTTTGATGGCTCGGGTGGAAGGTATTGACTAGGCAGCCGACTCAGAGTTGTACGAATGGAGCTACCAATTCTGCTTGGATAAAATGCATGATCCCCACTCGCTGATACTCCTTCAAAAATCTGCGCAAGCTCAAAACAGTTTACCAATGGTGTATACCTAAATTCCCTCACTGCTGGACATGTCCGTAAGAAAACTATATATTAGTTAAAACATTCCAATCACTTATATCTACTAGATTTCTCATACCGCAATCTCTATATTCCAAACTTCCTCCGGTGCGGTTAGAGCACCACTTATCGGATCGCATCCCCACCCACTCATTTTTCGTAAACGGGTCCATATGCCATACTTTTTTTTCAACTATAAAGTACTATGGTTAGCAGTCAACTAGTAGCATCATATACAGGGTAGGTACATTTTCAAGTTTGAACTGACACTTCTCTCCAGTAAGCGAATCAAGTGGTCCTCCACCCATCCTAACTACCACTCCACAAATCTCCCTCCAGACCTCAGCTTTAAATCCATTATCCGAACGCTTTCCATACGTGAATTTGCTGTACAACCTCTCGTACCATCACCTGTGTCATCTCCGGAGTCCAGATGACAGGCTTTCCCCGCACTTTCTTGATGGTTGCTACCTGGGATACCAGAGCTGGGGCAATAGCCGGAGGAGTGAGAGGAGTACCTGAACCAGAAGCTTGTGAACTAAGAGCTGAAAATAGCTCCATCTTACTGGTACCTCTCCCCCCTGTATCATCAAGCCTTGTGGAACCCGCTGCTAGGGGAAAAGGATTCGCATTACCGGACGGGAGGAAGGCAGATGAGGTAGACCAAGTTACGGGTCCTGTAGGACCAGAGGGCTGGGTACTAGGAGCAGGACGGGCTTCCTCTGCACTCATGTTCTTTCGCTTTCGTGGCATAGTAATGGATTCTGTTGAGGGTGGAAGATCGCTCTACGATCGGGAGTTTGTGCAAAAAAGGTTCAGTGAAAACTTTTCAAGGTTGACTAAGGAACGGTCGGTTGTGTGGTCAACTTAACCGAACAGCTTTCCTTCAGATGGACCAAATCTCAAGCAACCGTTCCCAGCTGGGAACGGTCATGTCTGGAACGGCAGGTCAACGGTCAATAGTTAACCGAACGGAGCCTTAACATACGATAACATGGGCTCAACGAAGAATATACTAGAAGTCTCTTGGCAAACGTCGATTTTGTTTGGTCTATTCGCTGAGCCCCCTCCTTTGTGAGTCACTGTACTCGAGTAGGTATCACCCGCACACACCATATCATACACGCCGCCGGTACCGTACTATTCGAGTCGCACTCTGCTCGAGCAATACGGTACTCGAGTACAAAGTAATTCACATCGCATCACAAACCTGTTCTCTCCTTTTCTTCCTTCCATCGTTGCTGCCTTCTTCTCTAGTCTGCCTAGGGGAGTGAGGCGGCGGTGCCGGTGTCGTACATCTACGGTAAGTTCATCCATTCATTGTCTCCCTTATTCTTTCCTTTCAATCTTTCATCCTTCCTTTATCTCCTTCCCTTCCCTTCTTTCATCCTCCTATTATCCGACATCCTCTTCTACATGCCCTGACGGGGACGAAGTCCGTTCTGATGGTAATTACCCTGTCTTTGTATTTTTATTTCCCATTCCATCTTTTCGGTCCTGCTTGATTTTTGGTTTGATCTTTAATCACTGTTATTCTTTTCGCTTGGAGGGATCAATTCATTTTGTGAGGCATAAGGTACCGGTAGGTAAGGGCGTGGACGTGGCGGGCATTTTCTTTTCTTTTCTTCTCTTTTCTTTCTTTGCTCGGCAGACTTCTTGGTGGGGGGATTGTGGTCTTCGCACCGTCTTGGCCAGATCAAGGTGGAGCAACCTCACAATATCAGCGGAGGAGTACTCGAGTATCGTACCGCAAAGTACTGTACCGGTATGGAGAAGAAGGGGATGAGGTCCCCGACGCCTCTCGCAAACGTTATTCTCCCTATTCCATGCCTGAATCCGGGAAGCCGTAAGGCCCGTCCACAGCTTCTCTGTCCTTTCCGTCTTTCCTCTCCTGTTGGATTTCTCTATTTTTTACCTTTTTTTACCTTTTTTTCCTCTCTTTAATTTGCCTTGGTTTGTACATATGATGAATGGCGATAATAATGATGATGTTGTGGTACATGATAATATTATGAAAGGGAATAAAAGCGGCGACAACGGGTGTTGATGGATGATACGTAGAGATTGGATAATCTTCGGGAATCGATGGCATGTCCGTGACCGCAATTGTGCGCACTCACTCATACAGTACGATACATATCACACCGAGCGCGTAAGTATTAGAGGGTTAGGATACGATGGGATGTGAGCAAGGTAATGAATGATCTGGAGTGAAGCCAATGGTATCGTCGTATAATTTACGAAGCAAAGATTAGAGATGTCGGCACTCATTGCATCTGTCACTTTCACTTCCCCTCTCCTCTGGTCAAGGTGATAGGATACCACACATGAACAAGAACTTTCTTTATTCCTCCTCCCCTTTCATTCATCCCATCCAGTCTCACACGACAACCACTTGTATTCTCTTGTCCAGCCGATGCAACGAGCATAGCGCACAACTCACAGGATGACTTGGTTACAATTCCACACTTCCCACGGCGTGTCCACCACCACCACCGTCACCACCACCGTCACCACCACCGTCACCACACAACAACGCACATACATCAATTGCGCCCCGTGCGATGCCTGTATACTTTGTGGCTAAAATCCCCTCACTCTCCAATCATTTGTGTCCTTGTGAACGAAATTATTATTATTTTCTCCCAATTACTTACTGTATTTTGTTTTATTTATATTTATACTTTCATTCCACGGAGTGCCTTGACTTTTTTTTTTTCCCTTCCCATTCTCATGACACACGGCGTCATACTGTGTCGAAAGAAATATCGGCAATGAGACCGGATCTCGGAATTAGGGGGGGGGATCCCTGGGCTAGAATCCCAAAAGAGACAGGTGTAGCCTCCGACCCGTTGCTGGAGGAAGGCTTGATGGATAAATTTCGCAACTGTGGCTTGACCACCCTGTGGGTGACCTTCCTCTCTCTTTCTTCCTTTCTTTCTTCCTTTCTTTACTTTTTGTAGCATAACTGACCTCCACCGCCGCCCCGCCCATCACCCTTTCCATTTTGTTTCCGGGTTCGTGACATTGTTCCCTTTTTTATAATCAGAATCTGTGTTGTTTTGTCTTTTTTGTAAGGGGCATTGCCGTATGTGGGAGAAACAAAGTGAAGAGAACAGACATGATACGGTACAGTACCGGACCCAGTAGGGTAAGGGGAAAAAAAAGTAAGAATGGAAAGAAATGACCTTGTGTGATATTATGATACTTGTGGAAAAAAAATCAAAAATCCGATGTGGTTCTCGGTGTCTCTCGTTTCTGGGGGTTCCTCGCTGGTGGGAATCCCCGCATCTGGCAATTCTAGCGGCATTCTAGCCGCCCAAATAACCATGCCATGAATCGGGCCATCACCGCGTAACGCAATCAAAGCCATTCCCAACCCCCCTACTCTCTCTCTCTTCATCCATCAATCACAGGCAGCACGAGCAGCAGGACCACTCCTCCCTCCTCCCTCCTCCCTCCAGTCCCCTCTCCTCCCACTCCACCATCACCACCGCCACGGTTCACCGAGCACCCGAGCAGAGCAAGCAGAGTTGGAGCTAGAGGCGAGCCGAGCCAACCAGGGAGGCCAGGAAGACCCCAAACCGCCACACTTTAAAACAAGGATGGTCGATAAAAGGCAATTTGGCTGACCCTCCTTAGGGTTATTCCGGCTTTTGCGAAAAGATATGTTTCACAAGCACAGTACGGTCCGGTACGAGTACTCGAGTTCCAGTACCGGTACTGTATTGTATCCTTCACTCGCCCAACCTTTCCAACCTTACACAAGAAATTGCTTCGCGAACACTTCTTCGGATCCCTACCGAACCTCTCTACTCGAGTACAGTAGAACGCAGCAATGAGCATATTTTTCTTTTCCTTTCTTTTTTCCTTTTTCCAATTGTGTTGTACCCCTTCCGTCTACAGGTACTCGTACCATACTGTACGGTACTCGAGTACAAGTACGAGTACAAAGCCCATCCTTCCATCCCTTACAGTACGGTACATCGAATACAAAGTGGTATCATACCCATAAATTTACCCATTAGACGGATAGATGGACAAATTAGGGCCTTTTTTTTCCTTCGAAAGATAAAAGGCCTCAAGATGGGAGCACTTAGAAATTCAGCATACTGTACTCGTACTCGAATAGCATGTGCCCGTACCGTAGGCAAAATCTAGGCGACGCCATGTGGAATATTCAATGGAATTGTTTCTGTCCTGTCTACCTGCTTCTGCTCTACCCGAGTACCTTTCCTCTCCTCTATCCCAGAGTTATTTTTATTTATTGATTCGGTTGTTCCCTCCACTCTCCTGCTTGGGGGCTTTTCCTCATATATACGATATCTCGACACAATCATCGTATCCTCTGTGATACCATCATGGTACTTGTAAAGTGGCATAAGTGCTTATACTCTACCGGTAGAGTAGTAGTTCTACTCGTATTAGTTCTGGTACCGGTAGCCGTGAAAGATATTCTCTCAAAACAATGCAGAGCAAAGCAAAATTTTAACGATAAAAATAATAAAAATCACTTCCCACCACTCCCCCTCCCCTCCCCTCCCCACACACATTCCCCCTCTCCCACCATCCAATTGTCCAAACCCACGGCTCTGGGACAAACTTGTCGACCCTGTTTTGGGGGGATTTTTTATCTTCTTATTATTATTGTGATCCTTTTTATCTACCTCTTACGAACCCTTCCCAGTCTCTCGGTCACACACACACAAACGCTTTCACTTCTGTTCCGGAATAGGTTACGTGAGTTAGACTTGTTCTACACGTGGACGATTTCCCACCGATAACTTGTAAACCGGTACCAACGCGAGACAGCCGGCCAAAGCTATTGCTAGCTAACTTATTGTACGAGTAATATGAAATATGTTGTTTAATTTCCTACCAACCAAGTTGATCCCGGCAGGATAGTGCTGGTACGGTACTTGTACGAGTACGGTACAGTGCTCGAGCACAAGTGTTTGCTTTCCTTTTTTTCATCTTTTTCCCCTCACTTTTTTCATCCCTCATTTTTCAATTTATGCTTGAGCGTTGGAATATTCATCATGGGCGTGATGCTTGCTTGCGGCGTTGAGTTTATTTAAACGGGGTTTTTGGGATGGTGGTGGTGTGTGCGTGCATGGGCTTTTCTTTACTTTTTATACCCCTTTCTTCAAACCATTCATTCAAAACATCGTGAATAAAAGTAATTTGTTTTTGGCGGCGGTGATTGGTGCGGTGAGGGTACGCACGTGCCACTCGGGGGTGAGGTGGGAGGAACGTGGTGAATGGTGGTGGCGGCTACCATTAATTCGGTCTTTTTCTTTTCTTTTTCTTCTTTTCTTTCCTCCCTCTTTTTTCTTTTTTCTTTTTTCTTTTTCTTTTTCACTTTTTCACTGATTCATCATTCATCCATTTACCTGGTGGGCTTCCCGAGTTTGCACGTGCTCTTCGGACGTGCCATGCCTTGCCAGCCTTGCCATGCCATGCTCACGAGTCACGACACGTCCGGCCGAGGGAAAGGGTGGGTGTATGTGTGGGTGAAGGAGACTTGATGGCCGCCTTCGAATATGTGGGAACGAATGATATGACTTTCATCTGTCTGCCGATCGAGCCTGTGCTCACATCTTTTTACACACAGTAATCAATCGCTTCGAGGCAATCTCGCAATCAATCGACACCCGTCTACCGCCACCGCTCTTCTATCCTCTATCCTCGCATCGCGCTGCTTGAATAGGGAGTTTTTTTTTTTTTTTTTCCACCGTACGTACAAATAAAAGCAGCGGGATACCGGTACCGGCAACGTATATGTACCGGTATGTGTGTGGGTGGAGGTGAGAAAGGGGGAGGAGAGAGGGAGAGAATTTCTCCGGTTGCCATTTCTGAATTCCCGTTATTTATTTGTTAATTAAAAAAAATTTCTTCGTGCCTTTGCCTCCCTTTGTTACCGTGATGTGATCTGAGGTGTTTTGATTTGTTCCCGGGTTAATGTGTGGGTGTGGGTCTGGTGTATGGATGAGTGAGTGGGTACTCGAGTACCGTAGACTTATCATACCGGTGATCGCAATAGGTGGTCAGAGGGGATTGATGAACAGGTAGAGGAAGGGAGGAGAGTGGGAGGAAGAAGCAGTCGTATAGTCAAGTGGTGAAGTTGAGGAAGATCATAAATACCGTAGTACTACTACTACTCGAGTATAATTTCATACATGATCGATAGCGTCAATTCCGACACAGAGGGCTCAACTCCGACTCGACCACGCTAACCAGTACCGGTGCCCATCTGCTGGATAGTGCGGTACTCTTCCGGCGTTGAGTTTCATGTTTACTTGAATGATACCTATGCGAGATATCATGAATGAACAATTGCCTGAGTGGCGGTGCTGGGGTTTCTAAATGGTATGAGAACGAGCACGGTACAGTACGAGTACTGGCAAAAGCCGTCGGGTTGGGAAGCATATATATGATCATACCTGTACCGCACTCGAGAGCGGAACGGAAGCCACAGGATGGGAGCTTTGCTACCAAGAGGAAGAAAAAAGATGCTATCCCATCCTATGGCACCCTGTACTGTATGATACCGGTATCTTCAAGTGAGCCGGATAATTTAAATTTCCGAGAGTCAATGCTCTCTAAAAGTAGCGAAAAAGATAACATCCAGAACACCTCATATTCCCCTTTTGGAATTATTATCCCCAACTAACCAACCCCGGAGTTTTCCCTTTTCCCTTTTCCCTTTTTTTTTTTTTCTTTTTTCTTTTTTCTTTTCTTTTCTCTTTTCTTTTTGGAAATATTTGTCACTCCAAACGATTTTGAGTTTCTTTCGCTCGCTCGCTCTCTCTCTCTCTCTCTCTCTATGTTTTGTTTTTCCTTTCCCCCCCAGCTGGGAAGTGGAAAGAGTTCGAGACTTCCGGTACTCGTACAGTAGTACCGTTACGCATATTGTACCCCTCCCTTCTAACGGGCCCTCTCGCGAGTTCTCTCTCATGATGAGGGTTTCGGTACATTGGAAGCGATAATAACGACGAAGAGCCAGGCACCAGGGTGGTTGGGTAGGGTGGGAGCAGCGAGAAGCGGTCAAAAATGTGGGAAAAAAGTTTGTAACCAGCGCACTGGTTCTCGGTCCCCCGGCACCATACCGGTGACCCGCTCAATTTAATCTATCGATGCTGTTTCTCTCACTCGCCCTTTTCTCACTCGCTTCACTTCTGGGTTTTTGTCTCGTTTTGTGCGACTGTTTGTCATCTCGTATGCCGGTATGAGTACCGCATTGAATCATTATTATACGGTGCTCCGCTCGAGCAGTTCCACGCCCGGTACTGGTTTTTACTTTTTTACTTTTTTTTTTTTTTTTTTTTTTAAGAGTTTATTTTTAAATCCCTTCTTTCTCTCTCTCCATCTTCTCGTGTGGTTGACAGTGGTGGCTAGGCCACTTGTTGCCTTCCCCTCATCTCCAGGTTTTCCATTTCCATTTCCTAATGGAGAGTTTTGGGGTTTCGCTTCTTGCTGAGTCGGGTCGGGTGAAGGATTCATGGTTACGTCCGTATCGGTACTTCGGCCGTACTCGTACCGCGATTCGTAGGGTGTCTCCCGAAGAAAAGTGAGTGGGCGAGGGAGGGAGGGAGCGACCGAGCGAGACTGTATGAGTGAGACTACCGTATGGATGGGGGAGATAATTTCTGATGGGTCGATGGGGGTGGTGCTTTTCTTTTCTTTTCCTTTTTCTTTTTCTTTCTTCCTTCTTTATTCCGCGCTGCTCGTGATGGAGGAGGAGGAGGTGGTGGTGGTGGTGGTGTGGGTAGTGAGTGAGTGAGCAGAGTCCACTGCCTAGGGAATTATTGTGCAATCAGGATTATTCTTACTATCGCATTATATCATCATCTGCCTAACCTTCAAATTTCGATTTCTAGAATATTTACCCAGTTTTTGTGATAGAGTTTCCATTCCTATGATCACTTCAGCTGTGCGGTGCGAGCTGCGGCGATTCTTCATCCCCCATCCAGCGCCCACCCATCCTCCGAGGTTTGGGTAACCGATGATGATGATGATGATGATGATGATGATGATTGATTACATTAAATGTATTTTTATCTTGTGACTATTTTATCCTTTTCGCCTTCGCATTACGAGCGCTTTGAGAGGGGGTCTTTGATTTCTCTTCGCCTCCATCGTGTCCTCTTCTGCCTCTCTTTCCCTTCATTTCCATTTTCCCGCAATGTATTTCCTCTTCAGACAGCGCAACGCGGTTTCTGCTTCTCTCTGCTCGCCATCGTCGTCATCCCACAATTGAGTTAGGAAGTGGTTGACTGCAGGCAACCAAGCCGCGCCTGTTACCCACCACCACCCACATCCCACACATGTTACCCACATCACACAACGTGCACCCTTGCTATTTCAACTGGTCGCGCTGGGGGTCCTCTCTGGCCAATGGATCCTTCCCCGGGCTGCGTTGTGTCGCCTATATTCGACTGTTCGAGCAGGAGAAGTTCATCTTCATAATCTGCTGGGGCTGTGTGTGTGACTATCGTGCACCGCACTGTTGTCATGCCCTTCCGGACACCACGGAATTATTCAATTCGATTCGATATCGCCGTGTCACGTGTGATATGTAATGCAGCCGTGCTTTTCTTTCTCTCCTTCCCTTCCTTCCCTTCCTTCCTTTCCTCTCATTCTCATGGATGGTCTCTCTCTCTCTCTTTCCTCCTCTTTTCTTCGGTAACCGGAATTTGCTTGGTTGTGGTACCGTCGGGGGGAAGGGGGAGGGGAAAACGGAAGCGGGGGGGGGGAGGGAGGGGGGGTTGACTGCCAGATCCTCGATTCTCACATTCATTACCGATTATCCCGGATTGAATACCTGTTATGGTATTATCATACCATAGGTCTTTGGGTGAATTATCATGATTGGGATTTTTTTTCTTTTCCGCTGCTGTTCGTTACCGACGAACGCTCCTGGGCTCGCGTTGTTATGTGCTCCAAGTGTTTGGAAATTGTACTAGTGAATAAAGTACTGGTATCTTGCATTTGGTTCCTGAGATTGAACCTTATCCTCACTACAATTGACACTATGGATGGGAGGCCTTTATCGAATGCGCCCACGATTCGATTTGTAGTTTAGTCCGCGACAGTCGCTCGCTCTGAGCTTCCTTGAATACAATATTTTTTTGCCAGCTGTGCTCGCTGAGCCCTTCTCCGCTTTGAGTGGTGGTGTGTACGGTACAGTACCGTACTCGAGTATCGTCGATTGATCCCCACGAGCATCATCGCAGTCCTACTGTATAAATTTATCTCACTTTTATTATTGTTATTATTTATGTATTTTTGCCTTCACCATCCGCCATCTAGAAGGAGAGATTCATTGCCCCTTCCTAACACCTCCGGGTTTGAACGCTGTGATTTGATTCATCCTTAGTGGTGAGATTTACAGCAATAATGTTATGATTTTTTTTGCTTTTTATTTTTGTTGGATATCAGCAAATACGGTACTCGAGCAGCTCAACAGGGAGAGAGAGAGAGAGAGAGAGGAGAGAGAGGCCTTTGGGCAAGCCGTTGTGCTGCATAAGGAAGTGGGAATCACCGTCCCCAATCAGAAAACGGCAGGCCCCTCCCACCCAGAGCTGCCCAGGCATGCTCCGAGCTGCACTTCAAAAATAAAATAAAATAAAATAATCCCTGGCTGGCTGCCACCCACACATACTACACCTGATCCATCCCATACTTTTTGTCTTGCAGACAAGTCTTCTGCTCTTACACTCTCTACTTCCCCCCTCTGAAAGGAGTGACTTGGTCTCCCTTCTGATTGTCGACGACATCTATCTCTGTGGAGACGAGAGAGGGGGCTTGCTTGTCTCTTTCCTCTCTTTCCTCTCTCTCTCTCTCTCTCTCCCCCTTCACCTCTCCCTCCTCTCCTTCCGCTACATCTTCCTTCTCTCTCCTCCCAACCCCTCCCTCTTCTCTTTTCCTTCTCTCCCTCCTCTCTCCCCTCCCTTCCTCTCCTTTCTTCCCTTTCCCTTTCTTCCCCCTCTCTCCCTTTCTCCGCTCCTCCGCTCCTCGCACCATCTGGCGGGTTCTCCACTCCGGGTATCCTTTAACCCCCCCCCTCCATCCCATCCCCGCCAGCCCAACCAGCCGTAGTGGCAGCAGGGAGAGGCTACAGTGTTGTCACCCGGTGTACCTTCACCCCTAACCACACCCCCCACTGCCCACCACCTCGCACCGCCGCCCCTCCCTTTTTCTTCTACCGGTATTGCTCCGACTCCGTCATTATTCCAGACCCAGTTCGCCGCCCTCCACTAGTCATTGACAGCACTGACTAGCACCGGCTTGTTCTTTTTTCCTTTCCTTTCCGTTTTCCTTCTGACGGAGCACTGGGACTTTGTGCTGTGGGTGGGCCAAGGGAATTAGACAAAAGGTACTAGTGAAGTAACTTGGTGAAGGCCTGGCAGTCTCGATAAAAAAAAAAAATCTTATTGAGACTGCGAAACACGTTCATTCGTCTCTCCCTCCCCTCTTCACCTCCCCCTCTTCATCTCATCCCACTCTAAAACCCCCAAACCTTACCCTACTTGCCCATACCGTTATAGCATCCACCATCCCCGTCCGCTTAAAAAACGGTTTCCTCGACCCCTTCACTCCTTGCCGTGTCCCGTCAAGTCTACTGCTTTGCTGCTTCACTCACACACCATCTTTTTTGTGCTCTGCTGCCGCTATTCGCCGCCCCGCCTTTACTGCTTGTCCACACATCCACTATATGCTTCTTTCCTTTCCCAAGGCACGTTCTCTCGACCTGAACTTGGTCTTTCATCCCACATCCCGCTACCATTATTACCCTTCTCCCTCACACTCCCCGTCCTACTTTTTAGAGCACACACATCCCAGTCCACGCCACTATTGTTGCACCCCGCTTCGTACCACTGCTAGTACTTGAGTTTCTTACAAGTTTGCAGTTTATTTGCGGAAGAAACCTGGCCAATTGAGCCAACAACCTCTGCTGCTTAGACATCTTTGGGCCCGTGTTCATCAAGGAACGTAGCATGTCCCTTGCGTTCAGCGTGCATCCGGTTCATCATCAGCAGCACTCCGTCGCACGAGTCGATTTTCAGTACCCAACGACCACCCACTCTATGGATAGAGGCTCATCCGAATACGCACAATCTGGTTTGCCATCATCAACTTCTTATTCTCAATTTTCCAACAATCAAACCGAATCACAAGCCAACGAGCAGTCTACGAATTATCAATCATCATCTCAGGATCGTTCCATCGCCTATTCTTCCTCGGCCACTCCATCCTCCGAATACGGTGGCACAAATAATTCAACTGCTCGAGCTCCAAACTTTCAACCAGAATATAACTTAGGCGCCTCTCGTTACGAAGGCGCTCCACGTTATCCCTCTAGCAGTGCCGGTACAGGTAGCAGTGGAGGTATGAGTCACGCATCTCATTCTAACTTCTCCCCTCTCCCACCATTGGCACAAAGCCTTCAACGTCCAGTGAAGCCCGATCCTGAATCTTCTGAAGATCCCAGTACGAGTGTCTCGAGCCCAGCCTACCCTTCTTCCCAACCAGCTCAATACCATTCGTATCCACCGACAGGTACGATGTCGGAATCATACACTCATCCACACCCCGCGACCTCTGCTTCCGGTTGGCGTCCGGATTGGCCGCCTCAAGGGTATTCGCAACCTCACATGGCGTATAGCACGCATCCTGGAGGGCCCGGGGGTGTCCCTAGTCCGGCTGGACCAGTGCGTAACAACAATAGAAATCCAAACCGAAAACGCATCTCCGATCAACAGCCCCAACATCCACTATCGCAGGTTTACTCCTTTGTACCTATCCCGGGCGCCCAACAACATAAACGGCCGCGCAGACGTTATGAGGAAATCGAGCGAATGTACAAGTGTGGGTGGCATGGTTGCGAGAAGGCTTACGGGACACTTAACCATTTGAATGCGCATGTGACAATGCAGAGTCATGGAATCAAACGTACCCCAGAAGGTTTGTTGCGCACTAGGTTTTCTGCGTTTTTCTCCACTCTTGCTCCGCCATTCATCCCAACTCCACTAGGGAACTCGGTGATATATATCCGATTGATTCCCTTTGAGGGTTGATATGAATATGGTCTATAATAGCTTTCGATTTTTATTGACGCGTACTTTCATCATTTACTAACGCGATCACGTGAATAGAGTTTAAGGAGATTCGGAAGGAATGGAAGGCCCGCAAAAAGCAGGAAGAGGCGGAGAGAAAGGCAGTCGAGGAGGAAACGCGTAGGTCAAGTGCCGAGGGTGGCCAGCCTAGTGAAGTTCAGAACCAGACGCCAGCAGCTGTACCCGTGTCGAGTGCGCAATACACGTCTATCCCTCCTCGCCAACTTCCGCCTCCCCTTCCATACGCAAGTGCTCCCGTTTCCGCCAACGTCCATTACCCTGCGGCTCCTACTGCCGCCATGGAATCAATGCCACAATACTCCCAGCAACAGCAGGTATACCCAGGATATGCTCAGTCGGGATACCCCCAGTCTATGTATGCTGCCCAACGCCAGGCGCCAATCCAGACTGCAAATAACGGGGAGGGAGATGCGGACACGGATGCCGATGCAGATGTCGCAGCAACGGCTCAGTCGTACAGCCAGCACAGCCTTAATGCCAGTTGAGCGACTTCCTCTATACATATTGCTTGGAAGGCCGAATGACGCATGTGTCATGACATTTTCCTTTTTCTTTCATATCTTGGAACGGGGGGGGTTCTTCTTTCGCCCTCACCGCGTCCACTTTCTACTGTTTATTATTTCTCGGGGACCCTCCATCCTCGCCATTCTTCGTACAAATAGCATTATTGAGGGGATATCTGATTTTGTTCGTTTTTGTTCCTATTTTCTGGGAAGCATGGCTCCTCGCCGGTGACCCAGCGGGTTGTGTTTTCACGACTTTTTTGTTTCACTGTTCATTTTTATCCGGCTACCATTTCCCCCTCTTTTTTTCTTCCTTCGTACAAAAACATGTTCTATGGGGGTTGCCAAACATAGATCTCGCCTTTGGGCCTTATGGGGGTTTTCCGTTTTTACTTTTTAGATTCGGTTGGGTTGCATTTCTTCGGGCGGGAAGAGAGAGAGAGAGTAAGGGGAAGAGGGGAAAGTAAAAAGGGCTCTGTTATTACCCAAGGGCTTGCTCTTTTGTTTCCTTGCTTCTCCCGTATTTAGTTTTTGTCCACTTTTTTTAGTATTTCTTTCTTTTTTTCTTCTTCGCCACAATGTTCCCCCCCCCCGATTCTCCAGCTGTTTTTCTTTTTTCCTTTACTTTTTTTAACCTCTTCTGGGTTTGCTCGTGTGCTCCATTCCTTGTCCTTAATTTGTTAACACTTGTCAGATTTGTATAGTAATTGAGTAAATAAAAAAAACAACCCCCTCCTATGATAGGGAACTCGTAAACAAAATTATATACTGTATCCTCATTTCCTGTATCTCGTTCTTGGTTCCGCGGGCGCGTGAGCTAGTACTCGAGTACTCGTGCCATGAAGTGTGTGAAATGTTTTCGATGTTCGATTGCCTGCAGAGTAGATGGGATTGGGTTAGGAAAGACATGCATGCATCGACGAGCGAAACCGTTTGAAGGCACGCACGCACGCACTCCCCCCCCTCTTCCTCCCTATTTTTGGGGGAGGTGGTGAGAGTTGGTAAACAGGTAGACTGCAGGTAAATTAGATAGAGTACGAAACTATACTGTACTCAAGTACACTACTCGTGCTTGCAATAATTGGCGAAGTGAAGTTCGAGCCCTGCGCAAATCATGGGGGTGGGTATGAGAATGTATGATAAGTTATGTATGTAAATGTGTGTGAGTTGGTCTGGTTTTTCTCTCCCTGTTTTTTCTTCTTTTTTCTGTTAGACTAGTTGTTTGGTCGGACTCCTTCTTGCCTTTCTCTCTTTCTTCCCTTCATTCGTGTATAATTTACTCCATCGTGTCATACTTTGGTGGTGCAAATCCTGTCTCTTCCTGGAATAATCACCTCTGCCCCTTACCTCCTGCTAGCTAGTGCTTGTACCTTACCTTGACCTGCGCACCTCCACTCCTTTCGTTTCTGACCCGCTCTTACCCTTATGAAAATGTCTTTTTTTTTTTCTTTTTCTTTTTCTTTTAACTTTTAGTACTGTATGATATCTGGCAATTGTGAGAACTTGTGTTGCTTTTTTTAATACCGTGGCTTCTAGCTGATTATGGTGCTCGTTTGGTCCCAAGTCACTGTATCATACTGTACGAGTGCGGTACTCCACTGTAGAGTACCACCTTTTTTAGGGTAGTGTGTGGGTAGCACCTTCTAGCGGGCTTCCATACTTTCGAAGTGAACGAGCCGAGCAAGCAACGGTTGTAGTGGCGTTGGGGTCGTTTATCGGTTGGTTGGTATGGTGAGGCTCTGCTGCTTTGACTTTCTGCCTTGTTTGGCTGGGTGTGTGTGTGGCTGGTGGTAAGGGTGGGGTGAGATTGATGGGATGATGGGTTGTGTGGACTGGGAGGTTTTTTGTTATCAGCCTGTGCTAGGCGGTGGTGATGGGTGGGGCTTGCGGTGGGGTGTTCCTCGTATCATGCGATAGGTATCATAAGTTAACCCATCAGGGTATCATGGAGTCATGGAAGTTTCATGTACCTTACCCTACCCATGTTGATGGTATTCTACAGCATGTATCATATCATACCGCACTCGGAATCGATGATGGTGGGCTGTACGAGTAGGGTAAATTTAATCGTCTATCCTACTCGTGTGGTGGTGTCACTGGTGTGTGGTCGTTTCCTTCCTTCCTTCCTCAATTTTGATGCCAAATGATGGCCTCGACTCAACCTACCCCAAATCCTGCGGGTCATCCATCCATGGCGCCCCTTCCCCAGACAGCCAGCCATGAAAGTTATCATACCATGCAACGCCCACCCAAAAAAAAAATCTTTTTCTTTTTTTCAACACTTTTAGTTGTGTATAATTCACAAGTATACGGTAGTATGCAAACCGGTATACCGATAAACATATTTTGCACCTCTCAACTTACTTCACTTTCCAAAAATGACAAGCCCTCTCCCCCCCCACCTTCCTGTTTGCCAAACTCTGTGATACTGGACCGGGCATTCGAATTGCGTTGCGCTGCGCGGCATTCCGGTGCTGGGTTAGGGTAGTAAACAGCACGTTCTGTGCAAGTTGGTTAGGGCCGAGATTCCGTTGGGGCGGAGTGGGATGGGATGAGATGGGATCGGGTGGGATGAGGGGACCGATGCCGATCTGCAACCGCCTTGAGTTTCCCTTTCCTTTCTCCTTCTTTCGTCCAAGGCTTCGATGTTTGATGTTTAATTTAATGTTTGATGTTCGATGGCGCGATGGGTTGTGGGATGTTGTACATGTAGAATTTTCCGACAAAACCGAACCTCCGAATTCAGCAGAAAAAAAAGGGCTGGATCTAGCATACGTTGCTATCGGGGCGCGGAGGGGGAGGGGGGTACGGTATCTCATACTATACCCTCTCTCTGAAACCCCCATCTTCCAAGTGTTGGACATCATTTGGGATTTCCAAATTTCCACTTTTCACTTTCGTGGTGGATTTTAGCTGGTTCACTCCCCCGCCAGACCTAATTCCGGTCAAATACGTTACTTGTGGTACTATCATAACTTTACTGGGAGGAGGGAACCGGGGTCGGTGTTGATACGCTGTATTAGTTTTACGATGCATCATCAGGTAGCTAATACTTTATGATAGGTTCCTTGGGGAGGGGAAGGAAGGAAGGAAGGGAAGGAAGGAGTTCGTCAGGAGTCTTCCTGTTGGTTCACCTCGATTCGCCTCCTTCCCTTCCTTTCACCCCTCTTGCTCCTGGTGCCCGATACGAGCAACTCTAGCACTGGTCTGGGGGGGATGCATGCGGTGTTCCGCGAGTGGGTCTGTCAGTGATGCTCGGGCACCAGGCGCTGAGTTTGAGGGATGAATGTGAAAGGGAGATAAATGGGTAGAGATAAATAGACCAGGTTAGGCTAGGCTAGGCTAGGCTTAACTTCATCGTCCTCCCCACCCACCTCTTCTTCCCAGGGTGCGATGGTGCATCGGTTAATATCGTACCCTAAAGTTTTTGCCTCGGCCTTCCTCGACTTACTCCCCGGATTTGGTGCGTTATTCCTTGTCGGGGGTGGTATGATGGAACAAGGGTATTGGATTGGGGATATCGTATGCGCCAGTGAGAGTTTATCACGACCTTATTGGAAGAGGACACCTGCTGGAGCCGGAGTATATTTTTTCTTTCCATTGTTCTTTCCAATTGCTTGGCTTGGGTTTCTTTTATGGTACTACCTTCCCTCATTGGCGAGTTGCGTTGCGGTGGGGATTTTTACATAATGTGCCAAGGTTCCGGCGGCAGTTGTGTAACAGCGAGTAGTTCCAAATGTCGGACACGCCTAATTGCCCATTCCGAAAGTATCCGGAAATGTGGAATGGGGGCTTGGCGCCAAGATGCCAAGACAATATGCCTATTTAGCTAATTGACTAAGATATTACTGGTATCACTATTCAACCCCAATGGGCAAATCAATGACATGTGCAGTGAGAAAATGAGGTAAGTTAATATATCACTCAAGATACACTTTAATTGAATACTTATAGAGTTTAGGAAAGGAGATCACTCCACGCTAAAGGGCAGCAATCATAACACTTCAGTACCTCCTCAAACTGGTAACTTTTCAAAAAATTAGAGAACTTACTGGTATTTCTATCTTGACCTCAAATGACATATGGTGGTACTATAGACAATGCTCAGAATGTCTGACTCATTGAGGCTGCAACCTTAGAGAAGCCGCTCTCAATGCTGAAGTTGATTGAAGCTAAATGTTTGAATCCTGATATACCTCCTGGGTGGCCAGAGGCCTTGACCGAAGATGAGAAGAATCAGCTTATGTCAACTGTGAAAAATGACTTCCCAACCTAACAGATGAAGCTGGTAGATCTCTGCAGAGAGGCTGGCTTGTTGCATGTTGGAGATGGTACAGTTCATAGTGCATTAGTTTCATGTGGTCTCAATGCTTACCTTGAAGAGTTCAAGCCTATTTTGGGCCCTGAGTATAAGGCGAACTGTCTTGTAAGTATCTTCTTTCTTCTCCTACTGCTGTATTGATTGAAAACGCTTTAGAGCCTCTTTGGATATGATGGTTCCGTTTCGTTTCCCATATAAATAGTCCTTTTCCTCCCATTTCATAATAGTGGAAACAGCAGAATAGTTGCATTTTCGCCAATCAGGCTCGAGGATGGGAATTCTCTCTGTTGGGCCTTGTTCCAATTCTAATGTGCCACTCATGACTTTTCTTTCTCTTTCTTTTTTATTTATGATAAGGATTCGAATAATTAAACCTCGTACATGGACATTCCACTTGCCATTGCTAGTCAGGTTTAGTAAATTTTTTTTCTTTTGTATGTGGCTTAAGCTACACGTGTTTCATATTGCTGTGTACTCGTCCACTTCTCTAACAAAGAGAATTTTGGATGTATTAGCATGAGATTCAATTATTTGAGTTCCTATGGTATTAAAAAATAGGAGAGAAAGGAAATTTTTGGCTAACTTGAAATACTATGGAACTACCGATAGGAGAGGGCTACCTGGCATCTGGTGGTTGAATGAGCAAACTACATGTTTACAGATAAAAGGTTTATAGTGGTTAGGACTGTCTTTGGGCTTTCTCTTGTCTGGTGAAAATAAAATAAAAACTGGCATGATGACTGCGGCAGTGCTAAAAAAAAGAATAACATCTCAGTAATATGCTATGAGGCTATTGGATGGGGTTGGAAAGGCCTGTTCTTTATATGGCCAGTGGTTATATAGGAGGAGAAGAAAAAGTCAAAGGAGAAAATTGCCAATATAAATAAAAAGATGCAGGAGGAAATGGATAGGCTGAATTCTGAGTGGAAACAGTTGGAGGAGTAGAGGAGGTTGCAAGATTGGGAACTGCATGTGGTGGCTGAAATGTGTACGGCCACTAAGTCAGCTGGACAAACAGTTAAGAGGATACAATCGTTTCTGGGAAAAAAGTTTACTTTTAAGCTAATAAAGGTGGAGGAGGGTAATGGGGTAGATTCGTAGAGGTATGTTACTCATCTCTGCTGGACAATTTTATGGCCAGCCTGTAAGTAGAGAAGGGAAGTATACCCTAATGTCTAGTTAATAGAAGATAATGCCTTATTGCACGATTCAGACTTCACTAATTATGAGCAAGAAAATGAAAACATTCCCAAAATTGCTGGGCCATTAAACTCACCAGACTTCAACCCGATTGAGGACATATGGAGCTTAATGAAGTCTACAATTCTTCGCTAGTGAGGAGAAGAAAATATCACATCACCTACGAAAATGAAAGCTGTTCTGCAGGCGCAGTGAGGAAGTATTACAATAGATGAGATTAACAGTGAAATCTTAAAATTACCTCTTCTTATGGGATGATGTATGTTACAGGATGAGGGGAACAAATTTGATGTGTAGTCTATAGCTTGTTGTTTTTCTTTTTGTTTCTCTTTGTTTCCTAGTTTTTTTCATCTATCTACTTGTTGATTATAGCTTCATAAACAATTACTAAGTCCTTCCATTTCCCTTCATGCCAAGCTCAGCGCCAAGCTGAATGCCAAGGCCATCAAGGCCAGTTTCTACATTTTCGGATACTTTTGAAATGGACAAGTATTGTATGACAAAAGTGGTTGCACCCTCAGCATAATTGTACTCTCACTAAGATCCTAAAATAATAATTCACCGAGATATACAGTATGAAAGTTTGAGATAAACTGTATGAAAATAGTAAATTCAGTTTGATCTAAGAGTATAATCATATGGTTCTGGACGTCCTAACTGTGCACTAAGTAATTTGGAACGAGGGACGGCTTGGTAGCACAAAAAATGAACCTAAATTCAATTCCTATTAAGGTCTATGTATTTTCTTAATTGTCAAGTCACATGAGATGTTAGGTAGGGTAATATTTGTTAAAATGATGACATATCATAGATATGATATTATAGAAAGAAAGTGTATGTAAATCCAGGGGGAAATAAATGTTTTTATATTAATACTACTTACCACTCTATCTATTTTCACAGCTTTTTCAATTTTCACAATAAGATCTAATTCTTTCTGAAGTTATTGGCTTCAGACACAATAATGTCAACACTACAGAGGCATGGCAGGCCATGAACAGAGATGCTATCTGTATTAACTCTTCGGATATGAGTATTTCGTGAGTGACAGTGAGAGGTATTGTGCTCTATACATGCTTATTCTGATTCCTCAATCTTGTATAATAATAAACTAAGACAGCTAAAGCTGGAGTTTCAAGTAAGGTCAGTAGCCCCTACACTAAATCTAGCTAATACACCAATGCCGAATCTAGCTAATACACCTATGTCTGATCCAGCTGATGCTCCTACATCTGACTTACTGGAGCCATCTATACTGGACTTAGCCGATACACCTATGCCAGATGTTGTCGATTTATCTATGCTGGTGGTACAAGAGGATATACCTATTCCTATTAATCCTAGTACAAAGTGCTTTAAGGAATGGAGAGCTTGTGTTAAAGTAAGAAAGAGTTAAGAAGCTTAACATATCGAATAATCTGACAGCTAGCATTTTTCTCATACAATATCCAACAGTCTGCTTGAACCTGCAACTTCTGAACCATGCAATTTATCCTCTCTTAATACCGGTATATGACTCTTTTCACAGACCCTTTGGCTTTGGCCTTGACATGTGGGTTCCCAAAATACAGCCTCCTCAGAACATTTAGAGATTATGAAAAAGTCACTATGCGATATCATGAAAGTGCTATATCTTTGCTCTTCGTCAAAGGAAAAACCACTGAGTGGTGCCTATTTTCAACAATATTATCATTTGCTCTGCATTCTAAAACTGCAATTGTTTCAAGAGAAGCAGGCCCTTTCATGTCCAGGGATGATATTGCTACAAACAAGGAAGACACTGGCCAGGCGGTAGTAGAGGGTAGCCAGTCAGGTGGCCGAGTGATAAGAAGATGTATGCGTGATAAAATCTCTTAGGTGAAATACCAAAGAATTGAAGGACAAAGGTAAGGTTAATACTCAAGGATTATTAACATGTTGAACTATGAGAGTATCTTGTTCGCTGTAAGAGAATACATTTCTAAAGTAGGAAAAAGTAAGCGGTTCTTTCATATGTGTTTTGTCTTCTGCTTCACTATATAACTGTTTGGAGATTTAGAATAGTAAGTTGATATAAGCTAATCTTTGCAAATGTTGACTGTTATAAAATGGGACAAGTAATCAACAAGACTTGGATAGAGGCAGAGGACAAACCAATTGGTCCTGCAGGATCGAGAGGTATTTGACGAATTTAAAAAGCAATTACTAGCTGGACAGGTTGTAGGTGGTTATTCAAGCTAGGCTTCAAGTGGAATGAGGTGAGAAAGGGAGTATACAAAGATGGTCATGAACAGGATGACCTTATTGTCTATCACAATGAGGTGCTCCTGCCTAGCCTACCGGCACTTGATTCATGCTTCATGCTTTGGGATGCAAGGTTGGTGTCTGAACTGACACTGCAGGTTCTCAATAGTAAGGAGCAGGCAGTAATCATGTTACTTATGAAGAATGCACATTTAATGCAAATGATGGCCAGCTGTTTATCTGGGCCTATGAAGAAAATAATCCCATTCGCAAGAACGTACCAGGGTAAGATTTACATGTTTCTGAGCTTCTTGCTCCTAAAGGAAAGCTTGATGGAGGTACTATTTATGAGAGTCTAAAGTGTGGAAGGGATATCGGGTAGGATGGTGCAAAACTCTTGGACCAAATAAAGAATAGGGCTATTTTAGCCATCAAGGCAGAGTTTTCTGGCTCTTAGGCATTATTCATGTTAGAAAATGGCAAGAATCATGTCAAGTATACTGATGATCCCTTAAGAGTATCCAAGATCAATTTGGAGGACGCAGGAGAAGAAGCAAAGCCAATGTAGAATGCATTTATTATGAATTAGGAACATCCAGATGGAGGTTGGTATCAATTAATGGTAACTACAAGTGGGGTACCGAATGGATTAAAGACAGTATTAACAGAGTGTGGCTTGTAGCCAGTCAGTGGGCCATGATTTCTAACACAATGTACTATAAGACATCTTCAAATAAGTCTAGGCTCAATTCCAAGTGTCTTAAAGGAGGTTCTTGTTGTGTATGAGGCCTGCTTGCATTCCAACCTGACTTTTAAAGACAAAAAGATAAGCTTCAAGAGACTATTGAAGCAGCAGAGCAGCTTGTCTTTTTTTATCCACTATTTCACTATGAGTTAAACTTTATAGAGCAATTTTGGAAAACTGCAAAGTACTATACTCGAGAATATTGTGAGTATATGTTTACTTTCCTTAAGTGTTTAGTTTCTGAGGCAATTGTATAGATTTCAAATCAATTGATATTAAAGTTCTCAAATCAGGTAAACAGAATGATAAATGCTTATGAAACCGAGGCAATATATGGAGATGAGTTGTACAAGTCTATTGTATTAATAAAGTATAAATCTCATTACCCTTTCTCAGAAACCTAGTGTATAGTAGCTGTTAACAATACAGAATCTTGTATGAAATTTAATTACATTAAATCATATTATAATATTATGTGACAATTTGATATGTGACTTGACTAAATTAAAAATAACTATGCTGGGTTCAGGACTTGAACATCTAGACACTTTATGAAATTGTAGCTGAATGCCAAGGTGTCCCCCATTCCATATTACTTGGTGCACAGTTAAGACGTCAGGATCCATAGCTATATAAGTAGTAATAAATAATAGAAAAAGTATATTGAACTATAACCAGGCTGATATAACAACAATGAAGCCAGAGTCAATTTAAAAAGATGTGTGGGAACAAATAGGAATAGAAATGTTGTATCAGGAAGTGGTAAAATCACAAAAGAAGGCAGCTTAAGCAGTAGATATTCCTTACTTTACATTCAATCATCAAAAAGTATTGAATAATAAAAGAAATTGAACAATTACTAACTTGTAAATTGAAAGAGTGATTACCAAGAGAAGTTAGCAATAAGGCCAGACAATATATGACTGCAGCAGAAGAAAGAGCCTTGGTTGATTGAGAATTTCAATCAGGGTGGTGGGGATTTCCTCCAAATATTGACAAGTTTGTAGATATTAGAACCTATATTGATTAGCAACAAGTTTCTAATGGTTGTTTAGGTCATAGATGCCTTCAAGAGTTCTACAAGCAGCATTCAAATGTCACAACATGATATAGTCAGCCAATTGACTCTGTACAAATGGTACTGGAGAATAATTTTGGAGCAATATGCACCCTTTTTAAGATTGTATTGCATCAATTGTGAGAGGAACAGCAAGCCCGTGAGATAGCAAGAGTAAAAGAAGTAAACCAGATATGTGCTTCCTTGAGCAAGCAACTATGTCACATTGACCTAACAGAGAAAGTTTAGCTTGGTATCCCACAAGACCCTGTCCAACTTTAAATTTATGGAAACTTGATTCTAAAGAACAAGATTCTGCTCTCCGCACACTTGATGTTAATGGTACATTACAGAAAATATTGTCCAATGTACCGAATGAGAAATGATTTTTTTACAACTTTAATCAATAACAAATTTACCACCTCAAAACAGAAATCTACAACATGCGACAAAAGAAAAAGATACAACAAAAGATCATCCCAAATTATGGAGCAACATTTCTGTCCAGTAATGAAATTTGTTTTACTATTGTGCCATGGTGAAACAGAAAACCGCCAAAAGCATCCTGACAGAACCGGTTGAGGAAGAAAGCTCATTGCTGGGATTGAAACAAAAATTGGTTTCTTGTAAGCTAAGAGAAGGGTCAATTAAGAAAGTGTTGTAAAACATCCGTCCAATTAACAGAAGAGATTTTGCAATTTGATAAGAAAATGTCAAAGACAAGAGAGAAGTTGCAATTGGTAGAGAGTTTGGAAAAGGAATTGAGTGAGAATACTTATGATAATGAGGCCCTGACACTGATCCTTACTCAGTCAGAGGAGTTATCTAGTCTGAGTGTTTGATTAGTGGCAGGAAATGTGAAGTTTTCTGTCCTCTTTCTTCCACTTTTTTCTTGTTTTAAAAAAGTTTTTATATTTCTCAGTAAATAATATTAAGAAGTACAAAATGATTAATATTTCTCGAATAGGATATTACTTACCACTTCATTTGCAACAAGGTCAGTTTAGGTGATGGCTTTGGAGGTATTAAGAGTTGGGTGTTAGGTGAAAGAAATGATTTTTGGTTGGTAGTGTTGTGGTGTTTAGACAAGGCAGAGAAGAGGCAGAGTTGTTGATCTTAAGTTAGTTAGTAATGACCGATCTGGGAAAAAAAACAAACAAACTTGGCATTGACTTACACAAATCTCATTAAGGGTGTAACTGCTTTATTAGCTCAAATAAACATAACAGTGGGAGCCTTTAGTAAGGCATTACGAATCTTGGCAACTTTGAATAGTTAGTAAAATGACTTCCATCATTGAATTCCAAGTAAAACTCTGAAAGCTAAACTTACTATTCAACTTCTACTAATTTAAAAATATTTATTATATCTGCAAATGATACTTTATTTCAAACATGTATTTGCAAACATGTGGCTATAGAAATGACTTATAATGCAATAGCTCCAAGTTTCAGAACTGTTACAACTGTGGTACTATGGTAGGATCAGTTTTGTGTACTGTGATTCATTGTTAGGGAGGAAAGAAGGAAAAAATATAAAATGGAGGGCCAAGGAAGGAAGGCACAATTTACTACTGGAGGAGGAGATAATCATTAATGAACAATACCATTTTCACTACTGGATTGGCTCTCTAGCAACGGTATAACAGTTAGGTGAGGTTTCCATATTTGTTGTATGGAAGGAAAAATCAAATGAAATTCTTGGAAAGAGGAGGAAAGAAGCATTTAAAAAGCAATATTCAGAGGTAAGAATACAATTTAACAAGCAATTAGATTGCCTTTGCAATATACATGGTAATGGCCTTTAATTAATGAATAGTTTCTTAGATAATGTATTCGTCCATTATTTTTTATTTTATTTTTATTTTTTGTAATTATCTTGAATTTTTAAGTTGGTAAAATTGTGTTTATTTATTTATTATAACTATAAATACCTATTAATTATTTTTATATATTTAGTTAGAAACAAGTGTATACAAGTATGAAATAACATCAGATAACACTAGCAATATCAATCATATTGGATTCTTACTTGATTTGAAGCAGTTTGAATGTATTTTAAAAGT
>NW_003298777.1:262715-316963 GCF_000151645.1 Tuber melanosporum
TTTATAAAAGAAAAGTGTAAATGGGATAAAGAAACAAATTATAGGAAAGGTTTGGATAAATTATAATAATATTGCTTAGTTTATTTAAATTCAAATGACTGAGAAATGTGAAACATTTCAGAGAAAATATTAGCATGCTGCTAATTTCATATTAATAAGAAAGAAAAAGTTGATAGAGTATAAAAGAAAAAGAAAAAATGCTAAGAAATTGGAGAAGAGAAATATACCAAAATGTTATAAGGCTAGTAGTACATTGCTGTAAGAGAAGATATATCTTACAGACTAGATTTCCAGGATGGGAAAAAAGGTCAAAGAACTTGAAAGATACTGATGGGAAATAGTGATATACATTATGGAGCTAGAGATATTATTGGACATGGTGATTGTCCAGGAAATTGATAAAGATGAGGAATGATTTGAAGAGATTAAAGAGTATAGACTAGTAGAAGAAAAGGTAGACGAGGAAGTAGAAGAACTAGGAGCTAATATAGTTCTTGCTTCTTGTAGTATTAATTAGTAAAATGCTTACTTAATCTGTACTTGTTACCTCTGAGGTCAATTAACTCTTTAAAGGTAATTGTATTTTCTGCATTGTTGGTTATACAAATTAAGATAAAAGCAAAAGAAATATTGCTTGTATAAGTAAGTAGTAAAATTCTATGGGGCTTCATTGATACAAAGATATGGAAGGATATGTAGTGCCTTTCGGGGGGTATTGCCTTTATAATATTCCTAAGTTCTTGTTAATATATAGAGATGGGTAATGATACCTTTTCTGAATATATCTTCTCCCTAATATATATCTTTTCTTTCTGTTCAAGCGTTCTTAAACTATTTGGCTTACAATACCTATACTCATTTGGATAATACCTATTATCGAGTCATATAGTAATATAGCCCTTCGTCTTGTGAGAAATGTGGTTGTAATAATGAGTATCAAGGTGCTTTATTTGTAAAGTAATAAATAAGAAATTACTTAGAACATTCAATCTAATTTTATTTATACTAGTACCGCTGAGTTCGGTATATGACCAGTCTCCCCTATACTCCAAAAATCACTAATTAAAATACATTACTACGGACGCAATCCCATCTCGCTACCACTCCTTCAAACATAAACCCAAATCACTATATAAAAGGGGCTTAGGGGTGCTCATCCTGGCTGGTGACATCTTGTATTAAGGTGTTTTTCTCTTCCTCGCATCCCATCCCCCAACTTCATGTCTGTACACCTATCATGCTTCCAACACAATTTCAGCAACATATTCAATAAAAGAAACATATAGTCTGTCCCAATATCTTCGCCATTTCCTATAGTGTTCCCCCTTCCTGTTTATTGCTCTAGTAATATGTCACTGATTGCAGAAGGGGCACCATAACTGATCAATTAACTCAAACATTCCGGCCCATCTTAGTACAACCGCGGTTCATCTATGCATGGTCTTTGCAGATGTCTGAAGTTATCTCTTCTGCAAGTACCAACTCTGTAGCCAGCTAGCCATAGTGGTTCCAACATTATTAAGCGACTCCTACTGCGTATTCAGAATAGAAGAATTGTGTAGAATTCCTCTCCTGTTGAGTTAACCTCGCCCAAGACCAAAGGATCACATCCTATACTCTTGAAGTCCCTCAAAGGTAACGCAGTGAACTCTATCCAATCCTGATCGCATCTTAATTGAGCCATAGCCTCTACCAACCTACACCTAATCTGAATTGAGCAAGCTGCATAGTGAGCCCAGCAAACCACTGGAAGCCTTACCTTACTAGCCTCCAACAATGGAACAAGATCTCAGATTGAACCTCTCTGAAATACTACACACCTCCCAGTATGCATAAATCTTATTACCTTAAGCCCAAAGTACTTAGTGATTAGAGGACCACTGGATAGGATGGATGCCTGTATCCATCCCGTTGAGCCCAGGGGAAGCTTACAAATCTGTGACTACCGCTTTGCAAAGTTCTTAGCTGCACCTTCCAGTTACCTTGTAGATTGGGTAGGTCATGGTCAGGCCTCAACTAGCCATGTGTGCACACAACCAGATAGTTGAGGTAGCCTTATAAACACCACAGGATTACTCCTTAGCTTTAGTGTCTTACAAGTTTAATGCATGTTGCCACCTGCATGCATAATTCAAACAAGAAGTCACACTAGACTAAGTAACAGTGCTTTAGACCACTCCTCTGTGCTTCCTAATACTATCAGAAGTTGGGTCAACTACGAGAGCTGACCTGTGTACTGTCACCCATACTCAGTTACCTTTTAGAGGTTAATGGGAGTCTACAGGCTTTCTCGCCACAGCATTACCTGAGTCCCATGCAGGAATTGCACCCGACACTTTTCACATTGCTTCTATTAGTTCTGCACAGACACATTAGTTAAGGTACCTCCTGTACATACTCAGATAGCCTAGCATATCTGGAACAGTCCTAGAAAGAAGATTTTACACCTCAGAGTACATATAAGCTCATCTCATCAATCCTAATACTACTGCCAAAACATTCTAAGACTTATGGAGAGGCCATAGGGGTTGTTAGCTAAGTGAATGGAGAAGGAGATGGGCTTGAAGGTACTGTTGGAGGTGATCGCCATGTTGTACTGGGGATATCGTGTATTGATCGAATTGGGTAGAAAGAGCTGCTTGGTTGAAATATGAGCTCCAGGTAACACGCACTCCTCCCAAGGGTGTTTCTTCTCATACTGCAAACATGTGTCTGGTATCCCTATTCAAACTTGACTTCTGTCCCTCTCCACTATCAGTATACTATTAAATTGGGTTACCGGTAACCACTAGCTTCCCATCCACCTTGTTAATATGACAGGGGGCTTTCAGTCCCAGCCACATAGGCTCTACCTGTTATTCCTTCTACTCTGGCACAGCTGAATCCTTGTACAAGTTCCCAGCTGCGGGTCACTTCAGTTTATACCATCAGCATACAGTCTAGTGGTGTCATTCTTTATGTCCGTTACAGTCATCATGTTTGGTAAAGCCTGTACCACTATGAATCATAGTACCACATACAAATTCTGGTATGTTAATACACGTAGGTGTCTTGGAGCATTAGGTCTGTGAGCATGATACCGGTTTCTCAAATTAGCATACGAGGTCTCTGATTCTTCCTTCCTTAGCTCTTGGGCTAATACAGAGAGCCTTATATTAAAGCTAACCCCTTTCCGATGGTGGGGTTGCAGCAGTAGGCGGATAGTTTCTTTTACCCTTTGGTTGATCTCCTCATTGCTATCGATGCCTATATGTCCAGGCACGCAGCAGAATGAGGTGGTGGTAACTTCCAACAGTGGTGCCATAACTTCCCACTTCTCAGCTGAGTCTCCTTCTGGCAACATGTTTTCAATTGAGGATAGGGCAGGGATGCAGTCCAGGAACACTTGTACCAGTCATCTCTTTGATTTTTGCCGAACAATCTGAATGGTACAAACCACTGGAAACAGTTTGCATTCGACCATACTCCAGGATGAGGGCACTGGGCTCCTGTTGGTACAGGTCAAGGTTCCATTTTCAGAGATTACCCAAGCCAGACAAACACTATCGGATATCTTAGATCTATCTTTATATACCACCACATTCTAACTCTCACAACGTCAGATGTGTTAGAGGACTATGGCTGATTTTCACTTCCCAATTATCACGGTTGGATGATAAGAGAGTTGCTCATCTGAGGTCGGCCACGGAGCTATCATACCTCCTGTTGTTCAACTGAGATGAATTAGACTGAACCAGGAGTGCTTCATGTAGTATCGGTAATTAACAAACCAGCTGTAGCATTTTAGTGGTAAGTATTGTCTCTAAATAGCGAGAGATGTAACCTTATATTCTGCTAGTAGGATATCATTGGCCAGCTTCATTGGGGTCCAGAACACGGAATGGAGTTAGTTGTTAACATTTACCTGAATCTGCTTCACATATGGTAGATAGTCAGTTGCAAACTCAAGCCAGTAATAAACAGTAGGAAGGTAGGCTGCTTGCATCAAATGGTAAGTCTCTCATTCTCTCAACCCCCTCCTTACTCCCAAGTCCACTTTTCCAAGTCTCAATCCTCCTTCTCACACCCAATCCCATGTTCAACCAATAAGACAAGTGAGAAGAAAAGTTAAGAAATACATTAAACCTATATCTGAGAACTAGTAGGTCCTCAGAGGACAATTTCATTTCTCCTAGCAATTCCTTTCCTTCACATGACCTATTTTCAAATCAATTCTACGGTGCTTTTAAAGTGCAAAAACCCTATACTTCTGCCTCGTGCCATGCAATTGCAGTACTGTAACAGTTATCCAGCATGGTACTGGGCAGTCTCGTAAGAGTCAGCTGCCACCATGATGACTCCATCGTCTGTATAGGATGTTATCAGGTGTCTGACCCAAGCTGAGTACTGTATCCGTAGTGTGAATATATCTACCATGTATGTCCTAAACAAGAACAGGGAGCAGTGGGACCCTTGAGGGACTGTCACAAATGTCTCTTAACAATGAAAATGTTTTCACATGACTCATGATTATGAGTTATAGGTATGTTATTGTTTCACACATATGACTCATTTGAGTAATAAGATCTATTATGTTATGATTTGTGATGTTTGGCACATGACTCTATTATGAGTCATAGGATGTGCTCATAGCACATGTGCCTGGCAAGTATACCTTGTTGCTATGCCTTGTGCATATGGTTTATGTTTCACACATGATCTCGTTATAAGGTCATGGGTTCCGCACATGTGATCACATGGGATCATATGACTTGTTTATTACGTTATGATAAGTTTATTAGTTTTCGCAAATGATATTGCTATGAGGTCAGGTGATTTGAGCATGTGACCACTTTGGTCATATGAATAGTTTGTTATAATTTTGTTTGACGCAAGTGATCACTTTGGGTCACATGACTTGAGGTGAGAAGAGCACTATATAAGGAGGCCAGTAAGGCTGAGGTGTATAGAATCTTCACACTTTGTTCTAAGTACAGTCGTGTCCGTAAAGTCTTTATATCCTGGCGGCGCAACCACACAACTACAACACCTCTCTATGGAAAATTGAAAAACAATTCAAATAACTCAATTAAGAAAATTATATGAATAGAACTAATAAGCCTTAAGAAAATATTATTACCACTTTGTATGACTACCATCTGCATCTAGTTCAGCCTGTATTCTCTCAGGAATCCTATCTATCCACCCATCCAACTTCTCTTGGGAAATTAAATCTCATTCCTCCTTTGCTACCTGAAATAATTCAGCAGCACTGTGAGGCCTCCTATCCAACCTGGAGAATCAATTTCTGAGGGCTCTTTTGAGCAGAGCCCAAGTGTTCTCAATAGGATTGAGATCTGGTGAGTTGGATGGCCAAGGCAATTTTTGATAACTACCATCTTACTGCAATTTTCTGTTTTCCTCACCACCATGCCAGGAGGCATTGTCTGCTGCTAGGTAGATGTTGTCAGAAGGTCTATCCAGAACTTCTATAAAAGGGATGAGGTATGGCTGGTGGATTTCAGTTGCATATTGGTGGGAATTGAGGCCAAGTCTGTCTCTTTTGCTGGTTCTTTCTTCCTCCCCCCTCTTCCTCACAAGGATTAACTCAGTCCTGCCACCCTTCATGATTGCAGCATAGACCCCAATACTAGTCCTCCCAGACTTAAAGCTAGGCTTCAAGTTTTTTTCTTCCCGCTCTTCACCAGGTCTAACTCTGACCTTCCTGCCAGTAGGATTTGGATCATAGATAATGGTGGCTTCATCCACAAAAAAATCCAATTCCATGCACTCCTCCAATTCCTCCTTCTCCTAGCAAACTCCTTTCTCTTCTCCTTCTGTCCTTTCCTCCAAAAAGGGTTTTTTCTAGGTATCAGAAGCTTAAAACCAGCTTCTGATATGATCTTATCTACAGATGTCTTTCCCAGACCAATATTTGCTTTTTTAGTAATGTAGTATAATGCTAAATAAGACTCGGCATCGATAATGGACTCCACTATCTTTCTTTTTTGAGGAGTAATTGTTGTTGGTCTTCCAGATCTGCGGGCATTATGGGTATTTCCATCTCTTGATTCAGCTCTTTTGACTACTGATTGAACAGTTGCCTTAGAGATACCCATAACCTTAGAAATTTTATTATACCCCAAATCAGTATGTTTATACAGGGCATAAACTTCCTTATTTTGGTCTTCTCTAGCTTTTCGGGTATGTGGGGGGGGTCATGGTAGAGGCGGTTGTTGTGGGGATGGAGGATAACACCGTTGCCGCACCAGGACATGAAGACTTTACGGACATGACAGTACTTCCCTTGTCCTTACTTTCACTCCATCTCTGAAGTCTGCATAACAATATTTTAGCTTATTACACGTACTATAAATACTTCATCCTTGATTTTTTATTTGTATTTTTAGTTCTGATGGTTGGTTAGAAGTTAGTTGTTCTCGTCTAGAAGGCACTTCCGGGTGAGATATCTGTAGCCTGGTCCTAGTTATCACAGAGTATAGTCTTGAGCGAGGATGGCATCTTCGACAGCCTCCACCTCCACACATTTCCCCTCCTCTTCGAGGATGTCATCCCAGTTTGGTTTGACACTAATTCCTCCACCTCGCTTGAGACTGCCCATGTGGCGTTGTCAATCGCACCTGTTTCTGAGGCTGACCATGGCCTTATTCCTACAACTACATAGTCCTATATTGCAATCAAACGAGACTTTAGTTTCCTAATGTTTTAGCACTATCACGGGTGGTAGAATGTGGTGAACATGCAAATTGAGCATCAAGTTAGGCAAGAGGTCACTGGTACGACAGTTGCCTTCATAAATGAAGTAGAGCTTTGTGTGAATGGTTTCCTGATTGGTAGAGGCAGTTCAGCCACATGTTGGTTGAACAAAAACTCTATCACAGGGCTCTTTATTCAGTTCAACTCCGACCACCACTCAGAATACTGTTTAGACACAAAATCATCCTCCCCCTAACGACTCTCAGGTAGATGTTTCTGAGTCATCACTCCTCGCAGCCAAAGACTACTTTACTGCCACCACTGTTGAGGAACGCTTCTGGTCTGCTACCTCTCCCCACACTGTGGCTATCATGAGCAAGATTTCCAGTTTCCTCCTCCAGGGTCCTATCTGTAGGACCAGCTTTTCTACTCCCTCCTTCCTGGCTGAGATGTTATCAGGGGAAAGCACTCTTCACGAGATCCCGAAGTTCAAGTTCAATGACCCTGAGGACTAGGACTACAATGCTCCTGCTGCGGGGATGTACTACTGTACGAGGTCAGCCTTTCCCGCCAAACGATCTGCTATCCCCCTCCTGGGTTCTCAATATTTAAGTGCCATCAAAGTTATTGAAGGATGGAAAAAGCAAATCATCCCTACTCTCTTGGGCCTGCCCCTAGACATTCACCATTGACACTTGGCCATTCTACTCCCTCTGGTACTTCCATGGCCTATTGGGGCCATACCCATTTTTCCATCCCTACTAGTGATCCCGGATGTCCTACTCAGCTCAGAGGTGTTGGCCAGGGATACTCCCATGGGCCTGGATGACAGACACACCTCCGAGGCAACTGGGCTGTGCGATAGTGTACATGTCTCTTCACCGGTAATGGCTTCATCACCCGCGGCCCTTGATGAAGGTTGGTTGTCCTTGCCAGGCAGGTACCTAGAGAGGTCTCTGGGGATCACACACAATCACTAGACCCGACTGGAGGTACAACTCCCAGATACCCCGTGTGAGACTGGCAACGATGCCCTGGACTGGGTAGACTAAATCATGGCTAGTGTCTTCGAGATATTAGAGGCAGGTAGGACCCCTTCCCCAGGACCTTGTTTAGGTAGTTTAATTTGCTCCATGTTAGAAAGCCTAAAGAATATCCATTCTGACAATATTCAACTACTTGTTTCTTCAGAATCTGGATTGATTGAGGATAATACAGTCTCAGATGTCTGGCTTTGGTTAAACCAGGACCCTGCATTTAGTAAGAAAGAACTGGAAGGTGGGATGAACTACTGGAGATGGGTCCACGGACTGGAACAGCCAGTTAAGACACGGATGGAGATTGTTATCAAAGATGCAGAGGAGATAGGAACCCGGCAGGAGAAGTTGTCCTCCTGCCACTGCCCCACTCTTGCTGTACCCCGCAGTATGTCTACTGTCTCTTTGGAGGTGGTGCCACCCCCTGCCCCATGTAAGGGAAAGGAGACCGCTACAGTGACTCATGATACTAAAAGCTTCTTTACAGAGGTAGAGAAACAAATGGCATATGTGTTGAAGCCCCCCGCCCCTCTATAGAAATCAGCACCCCCTGCCCACCCCACTTTAGCAGCTGCATATCACCAGGCCAGAAGTGGCAGCTTTTCCCGTAATGGGTGGTAGTTCTGTGTGTAGATCATAGTGGTGAAGGCAAGTCTGTCTACGGGGAAGAAGGGGGTGGAGAAAAAGAGGAGAAGAAGAAAGAAGGGAAATGTGGCAGGCACCTGAGTGGTGCTGCCAGAAGGAGAAGAAAGACTACCAGAGAATCTCGTGGTGAGAAGGAAGGGGCGAACCCAGCCAAGACTTGAGGACAGAGTACTAAGAGGCAGGAACCAACTTCCGCAACCACCACTCCTGTTATTTTACCAGTTCCATCTGGCCCTACTGCTATAGCTGGTGTTAAGATTACTCAGGTCCATACACGACAGGTGTTCTATAGAGTCCGGATGGGGCCACTGGACCAGCTCAACTTAGTCCTGGCACCACCACTATCGGTGCCAACTCTGGATGCTAGTGGGCAGCATATCAGAATACTGTTCGCTACCCGCAAGTAGGTTGCCCTGTGGGAGGGTGTCCCTATTGAGATAATTTGGAACCACATCAATTTGACCTTGTCCAACCAAAGGAAGATTTGAAGAAGTGCACCTTACGACGGTGCTGGATATGTTAGGCCTGAGATCGGATGTATCTTCCTGACCTTGCTAGCACACAGAGTTACAGAGCTAGGTAACTGGCTTGATAAAGCCTGTATTAATGTGCTCTGAGAATTGTGTGTCTCAGAGTTTGAGTTCTAGAGAAATCTCGAGAAGGTGAGGATTTTGGTTTCTGGTATCCCGCTTGCTGACACAGGATGAGGATCCATTTGGAGGGTTGAGGGATGGACTGGAAGTGCAGCCTTTGATAGCCTCCGTACTGACTTGGAGTAACCCAATACTGGTATAGTAACTATTTCCTGGCCTGACATTACAGGTTCCATTCATGGTATGAGGTAGGATAATGCTACCAGTTGTGACATCAGCTATGGGGTTGAAAGGAACGAGGAGATCAAGGAAAGACTGGCCGAGGAAAAGATTTGGTTATGAGCATGAGCCCACAAAATTTAGATCGTTAAGGAACACTACCCTCTCAGGGTATGTAGTAAGCATTCGGAAACTAGCCTGTTTGAGGCCACCTGTGGTCACTCCCCTCACTGCCAGTTCTGTTTCAGGGTGCCTTTCTGCTTGGGACACTTGTATAGCAAACCTGCTTGTCTGGGAGGAGAAGGCCAGGCCAGTGGACACACCTGGAGGCAATGCTAGCTCTACGACTGGATGGATCACTTTATGGAATAGGAACATTGCCAGGGAGTCAAGTTGTTATCATCCATTCTACCTTCCTCATCACCCAAACAGGAGGTAGCCCAGCAGGTACAACCTGCAAAGAGATTAGAACAACAGGAAGGACAGGCAAAGAGAAGCTGGAAAAGACGACACAGCTATGGAAGGTGACCCCCACCCAGGCTAGTTCAAATCAGCAGTGATGAGGAAGATGAGGCCCTCTCCTATTATAGGTCGGACAAGGGTAAAAAACTGGATTGTTCCTCCTCCTTCTCCTCCGTGACACGTGGGATTTTAAAAACTACCGCTACCAGGAAACCCAGCTGGAAGGATATTTTCTGGACCACCTGAGATCAGAATGATGGCTCCTTCTTCACCTCTGGCCATTGCAGCATGAGTGGATCAGTTGAGGTCTCCTTTTAATCCTCAGTATGACAATTACATTAAAAGTGGAGAGGAGTCATTGGAATCAGGCTCTGGCGTTTGATTTGTTTTGCCTTTGTTGGTTAGTTTTTATTACTGAACCTCCAGATGATCTGGAGGAACAACATGTACCAATTGATGTTGATGGGTGGGATTTGTTTTTATTTGTTAAAGGGTCAGGTGTGAAGCTATTTGTTCGATCCCAGATGTGTGGGATTGTTGTGGTGGTTTGGCATGGGGAAGGCAGTGCACATGTGGGGTATTAGGAGAAGACGGTGAAGAAGGTACTTGCTGGAGTTTATTTTTAACCTCGCTATACCAAGAACCAGTGGATTGGGTAGTTGGATAAGCTCTGGACACCTGATATAGCGTTTGGAGATTTTAACACCAGACATAAGGACTGGGACCCAAATATGGACTCCAACAATACTGGCAGATAGTGGCTGAAACAGTGGTTCATGTCCACAGCTTGTGATATGAATATTGTCCCTCCAATGGTGTTAACCTTGCGGGACATTTCCAGAATCGACCTTTGGCTGCACTGAGTGCTGTACATTAGACACTGGTACCTGGACACTGCTGGCTGCCAGTATCATGCTCAGTCCCTCAAATTGACAGTTAAACCTTCCTGATAATATGATGCGTCTAAGGCCGGCTTGGCAAAAGGCAGTTTGGGAAAAGCTTGAGAAGCAGTAGGCTGGCCTGCAAGAGGTGGAAGATGGGAAGTTGTAGGATGGTGTGAGAAGTGCGGTAGACTTACTCCCACGGCCTTCCATTCACAGAGGTCAGTGCAAGTGGTAGGCACTGGAGTTGGAAAAGATAATATTAGATATAGCACGGTTGAGAAGGTACTCCAAGTGCAAGGCAGAGTGAATAGAGGACTACAAATTGGTCAGGTGTATTTACTGAGCTTGCTTGCTAAGAGACTAGTTTGAGCACATTAGATCCAAGATATAGGAGAGCCAAGATCTGGCCATTATTTGGCTGGAACGGAAGATGGAAACTAAGTGAACATTTTCCTCCATGTCCTACCTTAAGGGGTCTCATGCTGCCATGTATTCCAATATTAGTGACCTACTTGCACAACAGTTGTCCCCTGGTGACTGCACTACCTGAGTGGATTCTGCCACGATATGGACACTGCTCAGAAGATGGAAATTGCCCTTACAATATCCCTCACAAATATAGATCCAGGTGAGGATGATATTCGTTATCCCTTCCTATGATTTTGGAAGTGAACGGATATGACAATACCGTGGCATCTCATTGATTATGGGTTGCGCTATGACATTCCAGATTGGCATTGGGATGAGGTGGTGTTGATATTAAAGCTCAACAAACCTAGATATGATGTTGTCAAGTCATAAAGAATAATACATGTCCTTCTGACAATAGGCAAAATTGCGGAACACTTGGTTCTGTTGACAATGATTAGTTCTCTTAATCTGGGAGAAACACAATTTAGTTCTCACCGGATATAGGAGGTTCACAATGCCATGGCACTAGTTTTTGAATTCCTATAGCTCAACAAACGGTACAAATGACTGATCCTGTAAATAGATATCGAAGGAAGGTTTCAGAATATTTGTATCAACCTCTTGACAGATTTTTGGTTCAACAGAGGATGTTCCCCAAACCTAGGTCAGAGTGTTCAGAGGTGCATGTCTTGTCAATCAATTTTATTTTATTTTAATACTTGTATCCCCTGGGTATAATATGTCAACAAACAGGCCTCAGGGTTTGCCTCTCTCTTCAATCCTCTTTGGCTCCTATGTGACAGATATATTCATGTCACCGATGTGGTACTTTCTGTGTGTTCATTATCTGGTGGTCTCTTACATCAATGGCTTCGTCATCAAGGTGGCAGTGGAGTATTGTAATGCTACCAAATACCAAGCAGGAGAGATATTTGCAGACTGTAATCGCATAGCCAGGGCCAGAGGTTTGGGGTTTAGTACCCTTAAGACCTAGTATATCGGGTTAGGTGTCAGGGCAGGGGAAGGAATCCAGTTGTTGGGAGAGATGGTTTCACTTTCCGAGGACCTACAGGTTCTTAGGGATAGGCTTAATGTATTTCTTAACTTTCGTCTCATGTAAGGTATGGGTTGGAAAGAGGATTAGGTGTTAGGAGAAAGATATTCGAGTTGGGGATGAGGTTTGGGAGCGTTGGGGGACGGGGAGCATGTGAAATCTACTACTTAGTGTAGGTGGCCTACCTTTCGACCATCCACTATGGGCTAGAGTTTATAACCAACCATGGACCGTATGTGAAACAAATTCTGGTCCACGTCAACAATTATCTCCATTCCATGTTTTGAACCACTATGAAGCTAGCTAACAACATATTCTTGGCTGAGTTTAGGATGGCGCCTGTTGCAATACAAGGCAGGTACCTACAACCGAGGTGTTATAACTGGTTCATCAATTATCAATACTGTGACTAACATCCTTGGTTTGGTAGGATACGGCTGGATTGGAAGGAGAAAGAAATTGTTGCATATCGACAAACTTCGGATCAGGAACTTACTTACCACCCTGCGGTCTCGATTGGGAAAGGCAAGATGGTAATGGCTGTACACTACCGTACATTGTATGCGGACCTTTGTCTTTAGGGGGCATGTCATGATTGGTTTTGGCATTTCCAGCACCAGCAAAAGAATGAGTTAGACCTTGTAACATCAATGTCAGTGGTATTAAGAGGGGCGAAGGTGAATGAGATGTCAAAAGTACCTGGTTTCCTCTTTTGTAGTTTGGTTTTAGCCAGGAAATACCTTGATCTTAGGTAGCATTACAAGAGGATGGAGGGTTGTTGGGATAGACAGTATATTTCTGTTATTGAGTATGTGGGACAAATGGTATTGGAGGAGGATAGGGGTGAGGGTATAAGACAGTGGTTGGGTAGTGGAGAGTGAAGACAAGTAAATCTACGGTAGTGCTGGTCATTGCGAATACCTGCAAGCTAACATATATAGTGATTTTTGGCTTCATGTTTGGACGGAGCAGTTGTAAGACAGAGTGGTACGGGGTAGTGTGTATTTTAGATAGTTTGCCTTATAGGACATGGGGGAGACTGGTCATATATTAGTGTTGGCGGTACTAGCATAAATAAAATTAGATTGAATTTTAAGTACTTTCCTTGTCATTACTTTCACCCCATCTCAGAAGTGGGTGCACCAATACTTTACCTTTTCACGCTGGCGATAAATACTTCATTCTTGGTATTTTATTTGTATTTTTAGTTTGGGCGGTTGGTTAGAGGTTAGTTGTTCTCACTTAGATGGCACTTCAGTGTGAGATATTTGTGGCCTGGTTATGGTAATCACAGAGTGGAGTCTTAGGCAAGGATGGCGTCTTTGACAGCCTTCTCCTCCAGGTATTCTGCACGATCTTTGAGGATGTCATCTCTTGTTTGGTTGAACTGCAACTCCTCCTCCTTGCTTAAGACTACCCATGCTGTCTTGTCTCTCTCACCTGTTTCCAAGGCTGGCTGTGGCGTTATCCCTACAACAGCATGGTACTATGTTGCTTCTAATAGGGACTTTAGTTTCCTATAGTTCTACTACTGTTACAGGTATTGGAATGCGGAGAATACGCAAGTCGATCAAGAGGTTTGGCAAGCAGTCACTGAGGTACCCATTGCAACGATGAAAGAAGTGGAGTTTTGTGTGAAGGGGTTTCTGATGGGGAGAGGCTGTTCAGCTATATGTGACTAGAACAAGAACTCAACCATAGAGATCCTCGTTTTGTTCAACTCTGACCGTCGTGTGGAATATTCCCCAGTTTCAGAACTCTCTCCTCCTAAGGACTCTCAGGTGGTTGTCCTTTAGTCCTCCCTCCTTCCAGCCAAAGACAACTCGACTGCCACTATGGTTCAGGCCAGCTCTTGGTCTACAATCACTACTCACACTGTGGGTGTCAAGAGCGAGAAGCCTAGTTTCCCCCACCTGGGCCCCATCCGTGGGAACAGCGCTTTCACTCCATCTTTCCTGGCTGGGATGTCATCTGGTGAAAGGGCTCTCTACGAGACGGCTAAGTTTAAGCGAGATGACTGTGATGATGAGGATTACAACTATCCTACTCTTTGGATATGCCGCTGTACACGGTTCCCGTCACTGGCCAAGTGATCTGCTGCCCTCCTCTTTGGTCCTCAATTTTTAAGGGCCATTAACATTAATGAAGGGTGGAAGAAACATATCATTTCGGCTCTCTCAGGCCTCCCCCTGGATTTTCACCATGGGCGCTGGGCTATTTCACACTCTTTGGTGCTTGGGCTAACTATTGTGGCCACATCCTGTTCTCCATTCCTACTGGCGACCCTGGACATTCTTCCTACCTCCGAGATGCTAGCTAGGGATACCCGTAGGGGCTTTGATAATAAACGCAATTCTGAGACGACTGGTCTGGGCGACAGTATACATGCTCCCTCCTCACGGATGGCTTTGTTACCTGCAGCTTTTGACAAATACTGTGCTTTCTCTCCTGTTGGATATTTAGATAGCTCTATGTAAATTGATCGTGCTACACAGACCTCATTAGAGGTTTAACTCTTGAATACCCAGCCTGAGGCCATTGATACTACCTGAGGTCAGGCAAACTCAATCATGGTGAGCATTTACGAGATTTTGAACTCAGGTAGGACAACCAGTGGGGGACCTTGCTCAGGTAGTATAATTGGGTTCATGTTGGAAAGTCAGGATAATATCCACTCTGGTAATACTCAACCGCTACTTTCCTTGGCATCTGGGTCGATTGAGGATGATATGGCACATGATTTACAAACCTCGATGAAACAGGACCCCATATTAGGTAATAAAGGACAAGAATGCTCAGTGAACTATTGGGGACGAGTTCACTGGTTGGAATGAGTGGTGAAGGCACTGACAGATATCATTGGCAAACAAGGAGAAGAGATAGAGACCCTGTAGGGTAAGTTGTCCTCCCAGCACAGGCCTCCCCTGACTGTGCCCTATGGTACAACTACTATCTCATCAGAACCGGTACCACCCGCTGCCACATCTATGGGAAAGGAAACCGCCATGTTGGCTCCTACTACCAAGGCCTTCTTTACAGAGGTAGTGAAATAAATGACATGTGTCAAAAGCCCCAGCCACCCCACAGAAGTCAACACCCCGTGCCTGCTCTATACCGGCAGCCTCTTCTCACCAGTCCAGTAGTGGCGGCTGTTCCAGTAATGGGAGGGTGGTCCTGCATATAGCCTGCAGTAATAAATGCAAGTCCGTTCACTGGGGAGAAGAGAGTGGGGAAGGGAAGAAGAAGAAGAAATGAAGATGAGGTGGCAGATACCTGAGTGGTACTGCCAGAAGGAGAAGAAAGGTGGCTAGAGGATCGGGTAGTGAGAAGGAATAGGTAACCACAGCCAAGAGTTATGGGAAGGCTGCTGACCAGCAGGGACTGGCACCTGTGTCCATCACATCCGCTACTCCTCTTGTCTAGTCTGGGCCCAAGGTCATGGCTAGCATCAAGTTAAAACTGGCTCCAGCATGATAGGAATTCTGTTGTGTCCCAATGGGGCCTCTGGCTCTACTCAATTCTGTGCCGGCACCCACACTATCATTACCAACTCCAGATGCTAGGGGAGGGCATATTACTATTCAGTTTGCTACCTGCAAGGAGGTTACCCTACCGGAGCGTGTGGACATCAAAACAATACAGAACTGCATAAATATGACCCTGCCCAGAGAAGGGAAGATTAGGGGGAATTCTCCTTCTATCTGTACTGGACATGTCTGGGCTGAGATCAGATGTATCTTCCTGACTGTAGTAGTGCACTTCATCTTGGAGCTAGGTAACCCGCTCGACAATGTCAGCCTCGACATGCTCAGAGAATACGAGTTCCTGGAATTTGATTTCTAGAGGAACCTTGAAAAGGTGAAGATTCTTATTTCTGGTATCCTACCAGCTGACGCATGAAGAGGGTTGATTAGGACAGTTGACGGATTGACTGCAAGTGCTGCCTTTAATGGCCTCCGCACTTCCTTGGAGCAATCCAATACTGGTATAGTTTCTGTTTCCCGGCCTGACCTTATGGGCTCCGTATATGATATGAAGCAGGCCAATGCTATAACAGGTAGCATATGCTTCATGGTCGAATGGAATGAGACAATCAGGGAGCAATTGGCTCAAGGAAGAATGTGGCTGCAAGGTAGGGCCCACGACATCTGGGTCTTCGAGGAGTACAGCCCCCTCTAGGTATATGACAAGTGTGTAAAGACTGGCCATTTTGAGGCCACCTGTGGTCGTCCCCCTTGCTGGCATTTTTGCTTTGCGGTGTACCTCTCCCAGGAGCACATGTGCAGTAAACCTGCTTGCCTGGGAGGAGTAGGCTGGGCTTGTGGGCATAACATGAGGCAATGTTAGCTCTTTAACCTGATGGACCACTTTGTGGGATACAAATGATACTCAGGTATTAAGTCGTCATCTTCTACCCCAATTTCCTCACCACCCTGACAGGAAGCAGCCCTGCTAAAGAAACCTGCCAAAGAGTCAGAACAACACAAAGAACAGGCAAGCAGCCAGGAAAGGTGACGTAGTTGTTCAAGGTCCCCAATACCTAGGCTTGTTGAGATCAGTAGTGATGAGGCAGATGAGGCCCCCGGTTGCAAGTCTGACAAGGCAAAGAGTAAGGAACCAATCACTTCACTCTCCTTCACCGACATGTGGGATCCTAAAGACCACTACCAACATCAAACCAAAACTGAAAGAAGCCTTCCGCAAATTCGCTGCGACATGGTAATCACATGGCTGCCAGCTTCACCTCAGGTCCATGTGGTCAGAGTGGATCAGTTGAAGCCACCTTTCAATACTTATTACAATAATGACATTAAATAGAAGGAGGTGTCATCCTAATCGAGCAATGGCATTTGATTTGTTTGTCTTCGAGGATTTGTTTTTTACTATTGAACCTCCAGTTGATTAGGAGGGACATGTATCTATTGATGTCGATGGGTGAGATTTGTTTTCCTTCGTTAGCATGTCAGGTGTTGAGGTGTTTGTTTGGTCTTGCAAGTGTGAGATATTTGAAATGGTTGGGTATGGGAAAGGAAGTACCCATATTGGTTATTGGGAAAAAGGAGTAAAAAGGGTACTTACAGGAGTTTTCATTTGACCAGTCTACACCAAGGACCAGTTTGTTGGGTAGCTGGATGAGCTTGAAGAACCAGACATCACATTCAGAGAGTTTAATGCCAGACATCAAGATTGGGACCCCAACACTGACCACAACAATATGGGCAGACGGTGGCAAAAACAGTGGTTTACAGTCCCTGCTTGCAATATGAATATGGTACCTCAGATGGTATCAACCTTGTAAGACATTTCCAGAATTGACCTTTGCCTACACCGAGTGCTATACATTAGACATCAGCACCTAGACGCTGCTGGCTGTGTGCCCAGTGCTCAAGCCCTTAAGTGGATAGTAGACCTTCCTGACAGCATTATACGTTAGAGGCCAGCTTGGCAAAAGTCAGTTTGGGAAAAGGTTGGGAAACAGGTGGATGCCCTGTAAGAGGTGGAAGATGGAAGATTGTAGGGGGAAGTGAGGCATGTGGTGGACTCATTTCCACAGGCCTCTGTTGGCAGAGGTTATTGTGAGTGGTAGACACCAGAGATGGAAAAAATGAGGTTGGATGTAACACAGGTACATTGGTACTCCAAATGCAAGGTGGAGTAGACAGAGGACTACAAGTTGGCTAGTTGTGTTTACCAGCCATACCAGCTGATGGCCAGGTTTGAGCACATTGGGTCCAAGATAACCAAGAGCCAGGACCTAGACATCTTGCAATTGGCACAGAGGTTGGAGGCTAAGCAAACACTTCCTTCCTTGTCTTGCCCAGATAGATCCTATGCTACCACAGATTCCTATGTCAGCGACATGATTGTACCATAATTGTTCTCTTGTGACCTGACCCCTTGGGTACATTCCACTGTCGATATGGATAGTGCTCAGAAAATGGCAGAAGCCCTTACCAGATCCCTTACGTATATGGCTGCAGATGAGGACGATATCGGATATCCCTTCCTACAGTTTCGAAAGCTGAGTGCTATTATGACTCGAAGGCATTTCATTGACTACAGACTACGTTATGATGATCCCTGACTGGCATCAGGTGGAGGTGGTGCTCATACCTAATCTTGATTAAGTCAGGCATGAGGTCGTCAAGTCTTGGAGAATAATATGTCTCTTCCCAATACTGGCAAAGGTAGTGGAGCATGTAGTCCTGTTAAGACTGGCTGCTTGCCTGGATCTGAAGGAAACACAGTTCGGTTCAAGTTGGAAGCTTGAGGTTCTTGACAGCATAATGATAGTTTTGAATTTCTACGACATGATGAAGGCTTTAAGCGCTTGATCCTGTCAATGGATATTAAAGAAGTGGTTGACAACATCAATATTGACCTCGCCTTGGATTTTTTGGTGGTCTGGGGATGTCCCTGGAATGATTATCAGTAGGTCTGAATGTGGACTTCCCATAGATTGATTCATTTTTGGTTTAACTAATTCAGTTCTAGGCTTTATCACATCAACAAAAGGGCACCTCAGGGCTCTCCTATTTCTCCTTTCCTCTTTGGCGCCGATGTGGCAGATATATTCATGCCGCCGATGAGATACTCACCTGGTGTCTATCATTTGGTAGCCTTGTACGTGAATGATGGGTTATCGTAGTAGCTGCAGGCTCTTGTAGTGCTGTCTGATACCATGCAGGAGAAATATTAGCAGTTCTGCAATCAGGTAGCTCGGGTTAAAGGTATGGGGTTTAGTACCCTTAAGACCCAGTAGAATCTTTTAGAGCTAAGATGTGGGAAGAGATAGAGCTGTGAGGAGAGATGGTTTTGCCTTCTGACAATTTACGTGTTCTTGTGGATAGGTTTAATGTATTTTTTAACTTTTCTTCTCATGTAAGCTATTGGTTAGAAAGGGGGTTGGATGTAAGAAGGACGATTTTGGTATCGGGAAGAAGGTTTGGAAGTGTTTGGGGATTGGAAGTATGGGTAACTTACTACTTGGTATAAGCAGCCTATCATCCGACCATCTACGTTGGACTTGAGTTTGTAATTGACCACGAGTGGTATGTGAAGCAGATTCAGGTCTGTGTTAATGATTACCTCTAATAGGTATTTCAGACCCCTGTGAAGGTGGCAAACAATATACTGTTGACTGAGTTTGGAACACTACCTGTTGCCATTCAAGGTAGGTACCTGCAATGGAGATGTTATAGCCAGTTCATTAATTACCGATAGGGTGACCAATACTCCTGGTTCAGTGAGATAGGGCTGGACTGCAAGGAGGAATGTATGGTGCCACATCGGCAGATGTTGGATCAGGAACTCACATGGTACCCTACGGTTTCGGTTGGGAAAGGCAAGGCGGTGATAGCTGGGCGCCAACCTACACTGTACACAGACCTCTGTACATCTTAGGATGTGGTCATATACACAGACGGGTCTAAGTCTTCTGAGGGGGCTGGTCTGCCATAGGCTGTGTTTCAAAAAGGGGCCTTGACATATGTTAAAGGGCACTTGGTTTTCCCATCATTGAGCATTGTTGAATGTGAGCTGTTTCAGGTTGTTTGTACCCTCCGACATGTCCAAGATATGGCTAACAGATGACTAGTTCATCTGTTCATAGACAGTGTTCCTGACGTCATCCTGGTTTACAGCACGATTTCGGAAGGTAACTTGGCTGAGCTGTAGGAGGATATGGTACTGTTATTTATCGTCTTCACTCATGTCAGTATTTGTTAGGTTCCTAGACATATGGGCATAACTGGCAAGGAGATGGTCAACTCAAAAGCTAAGGCATGTGTTGGTTGTCTGGTGTGCTCCCTACTTTGGAAAGGTGTTTGCTTTAGGATTGGACACACAGCTCTTGCTCGGAATCTATAAAATGAGTAATGGGGGATCCTGGCAAGACAGGGAAAGACATCATTATTATGCTCATGAACTTAAGGTACCCTGACACCTTCGAGGCATCGGGCGCATAGATTCTATTTGTTTTATTACAAATCCACAGTGGGATGGGCCTGGTTGGCCATGACAGCTGTAATGGAAATGAAGAGAGACACCAGTGGACTGAGTACCCCCACTATATTTTAGGTCATCCCGCTAAGAAAGACATTTATGAGGATTTGGCAATCTCGGGGTGGAAGTCCTGGTGATGAATCATAGGTAGTTAGGCCTGCTGATTCCTTGTACTGTGATAGCGATGAATGGGAAGTTTATGATAGCAGGTAACTAGGTTGATAGAACACCTATGGTAGAAAGAAATGGTAGGACCACAATGGTAGGGGACCTGACAACCTGTTACAGGTGCTAGAGAAAACATGATAGGAGTGGATGTGTTTTACTGGGTACAGTGACCATGCCAAAGAAGTGATTCTTCTTATTCAACCAATGGTAATGTGATTGTCTCTGCTGTGATGCTGCCATTTCTGCTGCAGCTACCCAGAAACAGGCCACCTTGATGCAATATTTCCATGAACATTGCCGATGCCTCCAGACATGTTACCATCAGCTTTGGTACTCTCCACAGCAGCGATAGGATGAGTTGGACCTCGCGAGATGCACACTGTTTGTATTGAGGTAGGCGAAGTTAAAAAAATTATTGAAAATAGCCTGCTGCCCCTTTTGTGGTTTGGTGTTGGTGGGAGGATACTAGGATCTTGGGTTCCATTACAAGAAAATGGAGGGCTGTTGGGATAGACAGTATGTTTTCTTTGTTGAGTACGTGGGACAGATTGTGTTTGAGGTGGATAGGTGAGAGGGTATGAGATGGTAGTTGGGTGGCGAGGTGGAAAGACTCATAAATCCTAGGTGGCTCTATGTTAGGCGGAGACAACTTGATAGACTTCAAGATTGTCTAGGCTAATCAAGATTCGTTTTTGTAGATGGAGAGTATCTAGGAAGGCTCGGACTTGGCTCATTTCATTTATGACTACTAGGAGCAAAGTAAAGTAGGTAAAGTAGGGTAGAATCGTAAAAATAATATTATATTGTTAAGGTCTCTTCTTTGTTGCTTGATGATATCTAAAGTTTAGGAGGCACTTTGATATTTATATTCCGTGTCTGAGTGTTTGTGGACTACATCTATTTATCATATAACTATGTACTTCTTCAATCTTAATTTGCAACGTCAAGTTTTCTTCCAAGGTGCGAACACCTGTGGACCCTGAAAACCATCACACCCTCTTCGGTAATTACGATATTTCTTCTTAGGAAATGTACTGTCTCCAATAGTAATGTCCCGATTAACAGATTCATTAGACTTATAGCCTAGTTCTTAAGTCGAACTGAGTTGGCTCCAATTGTCTTCGCCATTGATAAAATGATCAGTCTTATTCATGGCTATATCTGCAAAGGTGGTCGTTATTACAACCATCGTAGGTCATTTGATTCCGACCCTTTGTAACTCCATACCCAACAGATAGATTTTCTTTGTATGACTTCCTATTCACTCGTAGGAAGCCACTCCACTAGACTGGTAATTAATCCCTCGGTCGGAAACCCTTGGTTGCTCTCTGGGTAGTTGGTTTCAGTAACTATTGTAGTATTTGAGAATCACTACATGACTACAACGTGTTCTGAAACCCAGTTGCAACACTCCGTGAAGTTCATTGGCTTCTTTGGTAGTGTCTTTTGGACTTCTAAACTCTTCTGGTTTATGTAATTGTATCGGTCTCTAGTAGAGATCCTTTACTATTTGATACAATCTCATTGTGCGAAAGCATCCCGTTACTTACAGCCCATACCAAAGGTATCATGTCTTTGAAGCCTAGTAACTCTCTGAGTAGTTGACGGAATTACTCCGTTCCACTTCCCAGGCCTTGCCGAAGGTCCCCTCTCAGCTACCATGTGAACAGGATCCGGTTGGACAGACGGTGGCGATGTATATGCTGTTATTCTAACACCTTTAATTCTGTGGTAATGTAGTCACAGGATGCAACTGAGATTGATATATATGATGATGTGCGGGCCTTGTAAGGGAGCCGGAGGGGTGTGTTGGAGACCAGAGATTCCGATTCCAAGTGGAGTTACCCTACTTAGGGTGGTTCCTAGGTATCTAGTTCTGGTATTCCTAACATGAGCTCCCTCCTCTTAAGGCTTCTCCCCCAATGCCTTATGGTACATAAAAATAAAAAATAAACATAAACATAATTTAACAATTACTTCCTTTCGGACCTGCTGAGAGTAGGGTAAAAAATCTTCCATGTTTGCTTGGCCACGGTAGGAAAACCTTTCTCTTATCGTCCTTCCTCTGCCCGCCTTGGCATTTCCGGATTATCACGGTGAAATTCATTCACCATTTCCCTCGCATTATCCATACCAGTGGCAGGTTCCCAGGTGTTCTGATCTTCAGCACATCCTTGCCATTTGACAAAGTACCATAGTTCACGTACCTCTTGGTAGCGACCACGTACTGTCTTTCGGTAAGAGTGTAACTCGCTTCTGACAATTTTCTCTATTTCCCCTTGTAAGTCGCCCTCAATATCCTCGGACTCCCGGGGAGTTTGTTGTCAGTTCGCGTGCACCGATTCTCTGTAGGGTTCTAATAGAGATATGTGGAATACTGGGTGTATGTTCCATCGATCCGAGATATTGAGTTTGCAGGCATGGTTTCTTCGTTTCTCCAAGATAACGAATAGTCCATATAATTTAGGACTGAGTTTCCTTGACTTTCGGCGTGTACGAATGTTCTTTGCATTTAGTATTACTTTATCGCCAACTTTAAAGTCAGGTTGCTCCTTGGCCTTCCTATCGTAGTATTTGGCCATAGCTTCTCGTGTCTGTTGGAGCGATTCTCTTGCTTGCTCGCGAATCGTTTTTATCCAGTTTGCATATAGTGTGGCTCCTGGATTTTGCACCTCACATTCCTTTATCCATTCACTTTGTGGATGGAATCCGTAGTTTGCGTAGAAGGGTGTCATCCTGTGTGCACTGGTTACTAAGTTGTTGTAAGCATGTTCGGCTAGAGGTAACAGTTGGTACCTGTCATCCTGATCATAGTTGACAAAACTTGGCACGTAACCTTCCAGCACTTGGTTGGTTTGCTCAGTTTGTCCATCCGCTTGAGGATGGTATACTGTAGACATCCTCCTTTTTATATTTAGTGTTTTGCATAGGAATTCCCAGAATTCTCCTGCAAACTTTGAATCCATGTCTGAGACAATTTCTGTTGGTAAGCCATGTAGCTTCCATATTTCCTTTATAAAGGCTGTTGCCACATCTTTTGCAGTGGTTGTTCCTTCCAATCAGACGAAGTGAGCCATCTTGGTAAATCGGTCAACCACTACTATGATTTGGGTGCATCCTTGACCTTGAGGTGACTGTGTAATAAAGTCAACTGAAATTGATGCCCATGCTGCGTAGGGTATTGACAGCAGTTATAGTAGACCATACTTCGTGTGTCGCGGGGATTTGCTGTGTTGACAATCATCACACGACAGTACGTAATCATTTACCTAATCTGCCAGGCCTTTCCAATAAAAATCTCTCATAATTATCTCAAGGGTTTTTTCTTGTCCGAAGTGTCCTGCTATTTTAGCGTCGTGACATCCTTCAGCTATTGTCGTATAAAGGTCCTGATTTTTTGTTACGAATAGTCTTTGCTTGTAGTAAAGCAACTTGTCAGATAAGGTCAATTCTTTCGGGAAAGGTTTGCCATAGTCTCGTAAGCTTTCTAATTCATTTCTTCTTTTAAGCCATTCTCTATCCCCTGGGATGGCTTTTAGGACTTGCTCTAGAAATTCCGGGTTGAATTTTTTTAGTTCCTTACGGGCCAGTATAGCGCTAGTCATGAGTGTTCATTCGGGTACTTCGGCTGTATCATACCAATGTGTATTTTTGTTTATTGACGCATGTAGTTAGGTGACTACCGGTTCTAATTCTCAGATAGTAATAGCCCTTGTTGCGATGCCTGTACTGCTGAATCCTGATGTACCTCTTTCGGTATTCTCTAGGTTGTCTATTTCCATCATCTCTGCAGTATTAATTTTTTCTATCACTAGTTGTGCAATTCGATCGCCGGCCTTGATGTGACAGTCTGCCTCTCGATAGTTGAATAGCAGTACCTTGAGTTCACCGGTATAATCTGCATCGATTATGCCAGCACCGATACGGATACTGCTTTTGACTGTGAGTCCGCTTCTCGGAGCAATCCTTCTATACGTTCCAGTTGGTATACCAATTGTAATACCAGTTCCAACAACTAACTGTTCTCGTGCTGGGACTGTGCTTTCCTGCATTACGTAGAGATCATGGCCTGCTGCCATTCTTGAGCCTTTAGTTGGCAATCTTGACCTGGTATCTGACCGTTTTACTCGAATCACCGAGTCTGAGTCATTCCAGTTAGGAGTTTCCTGTATATCACCTATGCTTGTATCATTCGTTTTGCTGCCCGCTATTAAGCATATTTGAATTTCCCCTTTTGCAGTTCTTGTTGCTGAACTGATTTGGAAATGTACGGGTTTCAATATCGCCTGTTCACGATGTGCAACTCCCTTCTCAGAACGGTACTCCAGCCATTGACTAAGTCCATCAGGTTTTCCCCCTCTTGTTCCTGGGTGGTCAACAATTCTGAAGTTGTAATCCACTAACTTCTGTGCTCAACGGATTTGGCGTCCGCTCCAGACCTTTGAGGTGAGGAAATATCGAAGGCTTTGGTAATCGGTGTACACAGTTATAGGTTTTTCAGTTCCAACCAGGTATTGGCGCCATTCTTTGAAAGCTGCCAATATCGCCAATAGTTCTTTGTTGTGGATCTCATAATTTCGCTCTGCGGAATTCAGCTTGCGGGAATGAAAAGCTACAGGATGTAGTATTTTTTCCACAAATTGGGATAGGATGCAGCCCAAGGCAAAGTCACTAGCATCCCTTTCCACCACTGTTTCTCTCTCTGGGAAGAAATGGTGCCAAATTGGGGCCGAAGTAAATCTGCTTTTAAGCTTCTGGAGTGCCCTTTCCTGTTCTGGGCCCCACCGGAACTTCTTTGGATCGCCTTTCAATGTTTCCGTAATAGGAGCACAAATTTTAGAGAAGTTTTCTATAACATGTCGCTAGAAATTAGCAAATCCTTGAAATATTTGGACTTCTTTAACCAATGTAGGTGATTTCAAGTTTAATACTGAATCCCCCTTTCGGGTACTCATGGATACCTCATCAACAGCTATCATGTAGCCTAAGAATTCCACCTTTTTAACGTGGAAGAAAGATTTCTTTATTGATATCGTGAGTTGGAAATCTGTTAATCGTTGTAACACTTTTGTTACTAGCTCAATATGTTCCTTCTCATTTTTGGAACAAATGAGAATGTCGTCCAAATAACATATGACCTACTGATCTAGATATTCCCGAAGAACCTCATTCATCATGTCCTGAAATGTAGCTAGAGTGTTGGCTAATCCGAAAGACAAGACCTTATACTGGTAATGTCCATAGCATGTTCAGAACCCCGTTTTCCATTCATCCCCTTCTTTGATTAGGATGAGATTGTAGCCGTCTTTTAAATCAATTTTGGAAAAGATGCTAGCTACTGCCACGCGATCACGTAACTCCGACATTAATAGTAGTGGGTATTTGTTCAAGATGGTTATCTTATTCAGGTTTCCGTAGTCAACCACTCCTCGTAGTCTTCCATCTGCCTTTGGTGTAAAGAGAATTGGGGCACCAAAAGGTGATTGACTCATCGTGATCTTTCCTTGTCGTAACATGTCATCGAGGTATTCTCGTAACAACTTAAGTTGTTTATCAGACAGAGGATAAATCGGTCCCTAAGAGGGTTTCGCTCCCTCGATTAATTTAATTTCATGATCGAAGGTTCTCCTAGGGGCTAACTTTGCTGCTGTTTGTTGAAGAAATAATTTCTTGAATTTCCAGTAGTGTTTTGGAACGGAATCGAAGTTGATATCATTAGGATCTTCAGCAACTCCAATTTTTTGTATTTGGATCACGCTCTCATACCATACTACAGTTTCGTCGTATTCGAACATATCCGCAATTCCTTCATCCTCTTCTTCCATGCAGTTCTTGCATTTAGAGTCCCAAAATTCCCATTTTGTAGGTTCTTCAATGTTGGATAGGGGGTGCTCTGAATGCCACCATCCGAAAGAGATTATCATCCAGTAACCACCTGCTGCTGCGAATTCGCAAGCCACTTCAGACATGTGTTTGTTTCGTCCTATTTCAAGCCAAATAGGGTGTGTGTAGAACATTCCTCGCGATAAAGTTGATACTCCATCAAAGTCTTGAATGTTGACTGGATTCGGTCTCTCTGTGAATGGAATTTTTAATTCTTTTACGAGTTCTTTCTTGATTAGGAACACATTGGATCCTGAATCTAATAGCACTCGTATTTTGTAGCGCTGACCATTCGGGTTTATAACGTGAATGTAAGCATGTCCCTCAGGACAATCATATCTTATAGGCTTTGGTGCACTAAAAGCCCGCTTTTTTAGGCAAGGCATCGAATCATTGTTTTGGCGTTTTGACATGTCTGAGGATTAATAATAACTGGGATGTTTGTTACCGCACCTGCGCAGTTTCGACCATTTAGGTCTCCTCGGACAAACCTGTTTCCACTTAGTATATTGGGCAGCTCACTACCAGCGGCGTTTACCTCCTACTGAGGGGTTCCCATACCTTCCACTTATACTTCCTGTGGAACCAATCTAGGGGGTCTCTGCCATCGTCCAGATATCATGGAAACAAAAGTCGGGTGCGTAGAGCTTTTATCGAGTTCCGTTTGGTACCAGTGTGGCACCTAAGAAGCAGTAACTAAAGGTAAGGTCTAGAGCTCTTGTACCTATTTCTCGTGTAGATCGAAGATGTGCTTCGCTTATCCTCTAGATCCTTCATCTTAGCCCTACTGTCACTCCCTCCAGAACCCTTGGTGCTGTCTGTTTCCAGTCCTGGCTTTGGTCCTTATCAGAGACCTTGCAGTATCCAGATCACATGCCTGACTACCCTAACGGTCATGCGTTAGGTCATCAGGCTAAGCTTGTATCACTCCCTTGGGAAGCATAGAGGTGCCGCCAATATGTACATTGCTCTTTATTAATCCCCTTGTCCTTGCAGCAAGAAGGATGCGTGTACTCCCACTCAGGTCATGATTGTAAGGTTGTTTTCTTCGCTTCGACGTCCTCTTAATTTGCCGTTGATTTCGATTCCTAGAGAGTATGTCTCTTCTAGACTACCCGAACACCATAGTTGTTGGTACCAATGAGATGACTTAAGTCATCTCTTCGTCATCGCCTAGTTCCCAGAGTTTATTACCTCTTGGAACTTGGGCGGCAGAAATCTTTCTGGGACGGTTATCTGTTGCCACCCTTCTAGGCCTTAGTGTCTTGAATGGGCAGTCATCTGCCCTTGTTCTAGATACCTGAATTTGTCCCCAGTAGGTTGTGTAGTCATGGTTTTTCTTACCACAAGGAGTACAATTGCCATCCCGCTTTCTTTCATTGATAGTTGACTGGGGGATTCCTTCATGGGCACCTTCGAAGTTTGTATGTATTAACTTTGAAGTTCAAGTAGATTTCTTTACCGGTTTATTGGGTTCCGGTTCCCGTTTCCTTTTCTTGGAGGAACCACCTCCCTTTATGAAGGGTTTCTCCCTTTTTTCTTTTGGCTGAATTTTGTCACCAGGTTTCTTGTCTGAAGATGTCCTTACGGGTTTTGATTTGTCACGGTCCAGGTGGTCCCATTCCTGCTGTTCCTCCTCATCCCTTCCTGCTTCCTGGACTGCCTTTTCCCATTCGGTATCAGTATCATACTTGTTTAAGGAGAGTCGCCACCTAATCTTGGAAGGCAACTTCCTATCACATGCCATTTGCCAGGCTGGTCCCGTTAATCGGGTGTGGAGATTCAGATTATCCATTTTCCCCATGAAGGTCTGAATATCATTTTTGTACTCCACAGATTCCATATCCAGTATCGCCTTTTATCCTTCTTCGAGAGGAGCGTACCGACTAGTGAATTTGTGCTCAAAGCGAGTCCAGGAAGATAGTTCTGGGTCTTGTTCTTCTCCTCAGAGACCATCCATTGCACATCGATACCATACAGCTATTGGACTGACCAGATTCCCTTTTCTCCTTTCCAACTCGTAAATGATGCGTTCTCGATCATCATCCCAGATTCTTGGGTTTTGTTCGAAGTAGTCTGCACATTGGGTTAACCAATAGTAAGCAAATTGACTGGTCTTTGCTTCGAAAAATGGGGGCAGGTCTGCCGGTTGTTTAACTGTTTGAGCCAATGCTTCTGCAAGTATATCAGCTGTTCCACGCTATTCAGGGGTTAATCCCCATTTGAATCCAGATGGTCCTCCTCCACCTTTTCCTCCATTTCCATCGTCATCTCCCTTATCACTTCCATCGTCCGGGTTGCCACCCGGTATTAAAAAGGTTGGAGGTTCTCCTTCTCTCAGTTTCCCTTTGTCTCGAAGAGGGATTTCCTCAGATTCCCCACATTCTGCAGTCTCTTCCCATTCTTCTAGGACTGATTCCAACATAGCGTGCCAACCACCTGGTTGTCCACTATCTAGTGCCTTAAGCTTGTTAAGAACTAGTGATAGGGTATCGGATATGTGGGTTTGATCCTTCTCGATTGTATGGGTAAAGTCACTATACTGTTCTGAGTCCCTTTCTTGCCTTGTGGCCAAATTGGATATCAAGATTCGCATTGCGGTATTTTGCTGGGTCTGTTGTGCTCTGAACTCTTGGAAAGCACTTTCCAGGGTGAGGTCTCGTTCTAGAGCTTCTCGCTGCAGTTAGGTGGTTACCCCTTCGTGGTGCTCTTGTTGTGCATCTTGTGGGGCCAATTTGGTGGCAATCTCTCTGTTGATCCTTTCTTGGATCTCTCGAACAGTCGCTTCTACCATTATACACTGACGTAACATAATAGCAATCTTATTGTCATGTATATCTTGTCCTTCCAACAATCGTTGCTGGACGGCTATCAGTCCTCGTACATTGGCTTGAGAATCTGCTGATAGGGTGTTAAAGGCAATATTGGCAGTATCAATACTGGTTGATATGTCTTGTCAGATTTCACCGATGACAATTCCTACCTTAGCGGCAAGTCTTACGAGATCTGCTGCATGGGTATTAGGACACGGTGTGGTAGATCGTGAAGCAGGAGAAGGGGCTCTTGAGGACGGAGGGACACGGTGAGCCCTGCCCTCTTGTCCTCCAATAGGCTTCCGAAGAGTGGGAGGAAGAGAGGAAGAATGACTGAAACTTGTAGAGTGATCATCTCCCGAGGTGTCCATTGGTTCTCCTGGAAGGATCTGTTTAGGAGGTTGAGCGATCTCTCTTGCTCGTTTGCGAGTTTCTTTTTCTCATAAGCAGGCTATAAAGCCTGTATTCTGGGAGGTTTCCGTTTAAGTAGAATATGGAGCGGGACACTTGGTGTCCTCGCTGTGTCGTGCAGTAGGAGGAGATAGATCTTAATGGGAGTTTGGATGAGTTTCAAGACTCCACGCTAGAGGTATAGTAGCAGAGAACCTGCTGCTAAGAGAACTTTCTTCACTGGTATCCCAGTCAAGGAAGGGTTTTCAACTGAATTCTGGTCCGTACCAGGTTTCGTATATTCTTTGAAATTGTTCCTCCGTAGGAACTAGGTTGGGGTCGGTATACCACGAAGGAGCTTCCTGTAACAGAAATGGTACTTCTGAAAGCTCAAACTGACTAGAAAACACTTGATGGATAGATGGCAAGTGAACCTTAGTTGGTGGTTGGGAATAGTTCTTCAAGGGTATCTAGGCTGACCGAAGTATTAATGACTTCACTGAAAGTGTGAATCGAACTCATGTAAGTGGTAACTGATTAGAGAGCCTTGATAACAAGGAGATCTAACAATATACTGTTAGGAGGAGACAACTTGATAGACTTCAAGATTGTCTAGGCAAATCGAGACTCGTCTTTGTAGACAGCGATTGTCAAGGAAGGCTCGGACTTGGCTCGTTTCGTTTATGACTACTAGGAGCGAAGTAAAGTAGGTAAAGTAGGCTAGAATCGTAAAAACAATATTATATTGTTAAGGTCTCTTCTCCGTGGCTTGATGATGTCTAAAGCTTGGGAGGCACTTTGATATTTATATTCCGTGTCTGAGTGTTCGCGGACTACATCTATTTATCATATAACTATGTACTTCTTCAATCATAATTCGCAACGTCGAGTTTTCTTCCAAGGTGCGAACACCTGTGGACCCTGAAAACAATTACACCCTCTTCGGTAATTACGATATTTCTTCTTAGGAAACATACTATCCCCAATAGCAATATCCCGATTAGCAGAGTCTTTAGACTTATAGCGTAGTTCTTAAGTTGCACTGAGTTGGCTCCAATTGTCTTCGCCATTGATAAAATGATCAGTTTTATCCACGGCTATATCTGCAAAGGTGGTCATGATTACAACCATCGGAGGTCATTTGATTTCGACCCTTTGTAACTCCATACCCAACGGATAGATTTTCTTTGGATGACTTCCTATTCACTCGTAGGAAGCCACTCCACTAGACTGGTAATTAATCCCTCCGTTGGAAACCCTTGGTTGCTCTCTGGGTAGTAGGTTTCAGTAACCATTGTAGTATGTGAGAATTACCACATGACTACAATGTGTTCCGAAACCCAGTTGCAACACTCCGTGAAGTTCGGTGGCTTCTTTGGTAGTGTCTTTTGGAGTTCTAGACTCTTCTGGTGTATGTAATTGTATCGGCCTCTAGTAGAGATCCTTTACTATTTGATACCATCTCATTGTGTGAAAGCGTCCCGTTACTCACGGCCCATGCCAAAGGTATCATGTCTTTGAAGCCTAGTAACTCTCTGAGTAGTTGACGGAATTACTCCGTTCCACTTCCCAGGCCTAGCCGAGGGTCCCCTCTCATATACCCTGCGAACAGGATCCGGTTAGACGGACGACGGCGACGTATATGGTGTTATTCTAACACCTTTAATTCTGTGGTAATGTAGTCACTGGACGCAACTGAGATTGATATATATGATGAGGTGCGGGCCCCTTAACGGAGTCGGAGGAGTGTGTTGGAGACTAGAGATTCTGATTCCACGTGGGGTTACCCTACTTAGGGAAGTTCTTAGGTATTGGGTTCTGGTATTCCTATCACTCTAGTAATCGCCAGTGATCCTGAGTATACTGAGGTAGTTATTTCTGGATTAATGTTTCGATGGAGCCGTTCTGAGGCAGAGCGATGTATGGTAGTGTATTTTAGATGGTTTGCTTTATGGGGTGTGGGGGAGACTAGTGGTATGCCATTCTTGGCGGTACAAGTATAAATAAAATTAGATAAAATTCTAAGTACATTCCTCGTTCTTGCCTTCACTCAGCCTCTGGGGTGAGCTTTTATGCCCACGATGTTTCCATTCACAGGACAGTTATGTAAGTTCAACTAGTATTCTGGTATTGGGAGTTGTAGTGTGGTTGAGGGCTTGTCTACCTGTTTGCACCATTTCGTTGTTTGCCAGTTATCGCTGCCACAATACTGGCATTATAAACCTTTTACCACGGCCACTTACCAGGCTCTTTTGGTAAAATGTCTTCAGCTTCATATCTATCGTCTACTCGCAGATTTCACATTCGATTTGGGGGAAGGAATATGGGGTTTGAAGAAATCACTGCTGTTGTTCTTTGGGCCAGCACATGTTTCTTGTTAAGTATTAATGGATTCCTTAGTTCTGATGATACAAACCACCCATGGGTGCGGTTGATAACATTCCTCTATCGGAACCTGTGGTACCGGTCGCATTATGCCTGAGGTGGCAGGGAGATACCCGCCCAGCCCTTCCTCCTTACATTTTGTTTCTACTGTTACAATCCTAGAATGTTGTTTATTACTGATCCCTTGGAGTTTCTGTTCTTACTACCTTGTGGTGGCTCAGTCAGGTGTGTCCTTCCTTTGGTAGGGATGGATTTGATCTTCAAAAATCTTCCACCCTGGTGTGGCTCACGTGGTTTCACCAAGTACTGGGTGACTATCGGCTGACAGACACTCACTGTATCTGTTTATTGTGGTAGTTCAGTTGTGGATTGTAGTGGTTTGGTTGTTAATTGTGGTTGGGGGCCTCACCCATTGCCATTTGGGCCTGCCTTCTGTTTTTCTGCTTCTGTGAGGCTTACCTCTCCCATTCCTGTCGCGTCTGTTGAGGCGCCGCTTGCTCTTTGGTTAGGCTGTATGTTTGCTGGACATGTGGGGTACTTCTCGAATTGTTCTGCCTGATACCTTTCCAGCCTGAATAGACTTTGGTTCTGTTGCCTTTGATATTGTGACCAGTGCCGGTGGCTTAGGCTACTAGTACCGCCTCTAGAGTGGCTTCTGGCTATGGCTGGTAGGCCCACCTCCATTGTATGGTAATAGTATTGAGGGACGTGGCTCGGTTTGTGTGGCCAAAATGAGTGGCAACCTGATAGGGCTAGGTATTGGCTGTCTTGTGGCTGTCAGATAGTTAACCTGTCTGAGGTGTGGAGGGGGCTGGATGGGCACTGTGGTGTCTGGTGTGTGGAGCTTGGTGGAGGCTGATTGGGGGAGGAGATGCAGCCTGGAGCACTGGTCAGGCCTGCACCATATTGGGCAAGGTCTAATTAAGTGTTTCCAGCCTGGCTTGGACTGTTGGGTGAAGCTGCCGGGTGCTGCAAAGCTTCCTGATGGACCAGCAGGTTGATGGCCACCTGTGCGCATAGTGGGTTGCCACCACCTAGTTGGACTTGTTTGGGTCTTACATGCTAGGCTTAGTGAAATTTGTTTGGTTTGTTTGGTTTGATTACAGGTATGGCAGGAGGAGGCATGGCACCATGGGTGGGAGATAGGCCTCACTGACCATCTCAGTCTGTTACTACCTGTATGTTTTTCATTTGTTTGTGGTATTTGTTTGGAGAACAGGCCACAGGTACAGGTCCTTCTGACTAGTATTCTCGTCAGAGGCCACTGGCAAAGAGGGTTCATAGGATCGATAGACTGGCATCCAGCGGCGAGAGGTAGACATGTTGTTTGCCTCCTCTCTGATATCCTGTCGCCTATTGATTTAGATTACTTGTTGGTTTTCTGTTATGGTGGACATGGGCTGCGGGATGGTATTCAGACAAGGCCGTAGTGTTTTATGTTTTTTGGATGAGAATCCTGGTAGGGTTGGTCTTTTGTTCTGCTTCTGCTACACTTAGTTTTGGTTGGCTTCATACCAGAAGGGCTCTGGACTCGGACCAGAGATGGCACTGGGTTGTTTAATGGTCTTGTAATTAGTGTCCATGGTAGCATGACTCAGGGATGGTAGGTACCTGACCATAGACCTAGTTAGCTCGGAGATAGTTGGATACCAGTTAGTAGTAGTATCCCTGTACCGGTTGCGACTAGTCATGTGCCAGTGTTGGCAGTACGAGTTTAAATAAAATTAGATTTAATTCTAAGTTCTTTTCCTACTTATTACTTTAATAAATATAAAAAACCTTTATGCTTTTTACCATTATCATGACCCTTATTATTACTATAATGAGAAAGCTCTGCATGAGCTAGAATTAGAGAAAGCTTACCATAGGTATTACAGGTAGAAGATAATGGTCTTGTAGGATCAGTAATGCTGGCATAGCCCTAAGAGCTAATGTATAGCAGAAGTAAAAGAGAAGAAGAAGAGAAGAATCGTTCCCTGTCCTCAAGAACTAACTATCTGAAGGGGGATTATTACATTACAAAGGGTCACTTAGTGTGACTTCAAATGATTTAACATGGCTTTCTTCAACTCAGATAGGGAAGGAGATATTGATATCAACAGTTAAAACCTTAATCTTGGAGACTTTAGTGACACCCTAGAACAGGTTTCAGCACAACACTCGAGGGCTGCAAGGCTAGTAATACCAGAGAATGGATTACTAGTGGATAGCTCACCTACAGGAGTCCCATGATCAAGAAATATGTTTTGATCAGCAGTACCTGTGCCAACGGCCCTGGCTGCTCCGGCATCAGGAATCAATCTCTTAGGAATGACTGAAGCCCAGTTTCAGGGATTTCTAGCATTAACATGAAATACAATAGTGGGATGATAGAATATTAAATGGCGAAAAGTAAAGAAACTAGACACATATGACGGAGCTGAAATTAATCTACGAATATTCCTAGCACAATGAAAGAGTAGTTCGCCATCAAAGGATATGGAGAACATTGTGACAAGATCCAAATTCTGGATGTGGAATCACTATTGAGGGGACTCACCGGGTAATAGATAAAGGAACCTGTCGGAATGGTGTTAGGTGTAGACAACCTGATAGACTTCAGAATTGTCTAAGCCAATTGAAATTCGTTTCTGTAGACCGAGATTGTCTTGGAAGGCTTGAGTTCACTCTTTTCGTTTATGACTACTGAGAGTGAAGTAAATTTGGTAAAGTAAGATAGAATCGTAAAAACAATTTTATATGGTTGCGGTCTCTTCCGCATTACTTGATAATGTCTAAAGCTTTAGGAGGTACTTCGATATTTATATTCCATGTCTGAGTGTTCGCTGGCTACTTCTATTTATCATGCCACTATGTATCTTTCTGATTATAACTCACAATATTGGGTATTCTTGAAAGGTGTGAACACCTGGAGACACTGAAATTCACCACACCCTCTTTGCTAATTATGATATAACTAACTCGGAACCATGCTGTTCCCAATAGTAATTATCCGATCTTTAGAGTTTTTAGACTTGTAGCCTAGTTCTCAAATTGAACTGAGTTGGCTCCAATGGTCTTCATTATTGATGAAATGATCAGTTTCACTTGCGGGTTGTATCTGTGAAGGTAGTCATAATTGCAACCTTTCTTGGTCGTCTGACTGTAAACCTCAATAACTCATTACTTAACCGATAAATGTCTTCCAGAAGGCTTCCTACCAATTCACCGAAAGCTATTCTATCTGGTTGACAATTATTCCCACCATTGGCAACTCTTGGTTGCTTTTAGGTAATAGGATTTCAATCACCATTGTTCTAGGAGAAGTTGCCTTTGTAACCACAATGTGTTCCAAAACCTGGTTTCAACACTTTATGAAGTCTAATAACTTCTATAGTAGTGTTTCTTGGAGTTCTAGACTCTTCTAGATATTGTAGGGTGGGTGTGAATGTATTAGTCTCTTGTTGAGATTCTTTACCATTCAATACCCTTTCTTGATGAATGAAACGTCTCATTACCTATGGCCTATGCCAAAGGTATCACATCTTTGAAGCCTAGTAGCGTTCTGTGTAGTTGGCGGATCTATTGTGTTTCACTTCACAGACCTTGCCAAAGGGCCCTTCTTATATAACCTGCGATCAGGATTCGGTTGGACGCACGGCGGCGACCTATATGGTGTTATTCTGATACCATCAATTCTGTAGTATTATAGTCACAGGACGCAACTGAGATTGATAGGTCTGACAACGTGTGGGCCCCGTGAGGGGGCCAGACGGGGTTGTTGGAGACCAGAGATTCTGATTCTGGGTAAGGTTACCCTACCTAGGGTGACTTCTGGGTATCAGATTCTGGTATTCCTAACATGAGCTCCCTCCTCTTAAGGCTTCGGCCTGGCTTCCTTTTTTGGTACATGATAAAATAACAAAAATTAAAAACATTAAATTTCAAATCTTAGCTCCTGTCGGACCTGAGGAGGATAGGGTAAGCAACCTTCTACATTTGCTTGGCCACGGTAGGTAAACCTTTGCTTCATCATCCTTCCTCTGCCTGCCATGGCATTTTTGGGTTATTACGCTGGAACTCTTCCACCATTTCCTATGCATTATTCATGCTGGTGGCAGGTTCCCAGGTATTCTCATCCTTGGAACAACCTTGCCATTTAACAAAATACTCTAGTTCGCATACCAGCTGGTAGCAAGCACATACTTGTTTTCCGTAAGAGCGTATCTCGCTCATCATGATTTTCTCTATTTCCCATAGTAAGTCGCCCTCAATATCCTCCGGTTCTCTTATACGTTATTGTCTGCTGGCACGTGCCAACTCCCTGTAAGCTTCTAATAGGGATACATTGAACACTGGGTGTATGTTCTATCAATCCGAAATGTTGAGCTTGCAGGCAAGATTTCCTCTTTTTTCTAAGATAATGAATGGTTTATTTAATTTTAGGCCCGATTTCTTTAACTTCTGATGTGTACAAATGTTCTTTGAGTTTAACATTACTTTATCACCAATTTTGAGGTCTGGCTGTTGCTTGGCCTTCCTATCATAGTATTTGGCCATGACTTCTCGTGGCTGATGAAGTGACTGCCTTGCTTGTTCATGGATCATCTTTATCCAGTTTTCATAAAGGGTCGCTCCTGGATTTTGTACCTCCTGTTTCTTTATCTATTCTGTTTGTAGATGAAACCCATAGTTTGCATAGAAAGGGGTTATTTCATGTGCATTGGTTGCCGAGTTATTGCAGGCATGTTCAGCTAGAGGTAGTAATTCATACCAGTCATCTTGGTCGCAGTTGACAAAACTTCGCAAATAACCTTCTGGCACCTATTTGGTTCGCACAGTTTGTCTGTCCGTCTGTAGGTGGTACGCTGTAGATATCCTCCTTTTTATACTTAACATTTTACATAAGGATTCTCAAAACTCTCCAGCAAATTTCAAGTCCATATCTGAGACATTTTCTGTTGGTAGGCCATGTAGCTTCAAGATTTCCTTTATAAATGCTGTAGCGATGTCCTTTGCAGTGGCTGTTCCTTCTAACCCAATGAAATGGGCCATTTTCGTAAACTGGTCTACTACTAACCATGATTTGTGTATAATCTTGACTTTGGGGTAACTGCATAATAAAGTCAATGGAAATTAATGTCCAGGCTGTGTACGGTATTGATAATGGTTGTAGTAAACTATATTTTACATGTTGTGGGGATTTGTTGTGTTGACAATCATCACACAACTGTACATAATCGTTTACCCAATCTGCCATGCCTTTTCAATACAAGTCCATCATAATTATTTCAAGGGTTTTTTCTTGTCTGAAGTGTCCTGCTATCTTAGCATCATGACAACCTTTAGCTACTGTTGTATAAAGGTCCTGGTTTTTTTTTTTTTTATTATAAATAGTCTTTGCTTGTAGTAAAGCAATTCATCGGATAATGTCCAGTCTTTCAGGAAAGGTTTGCCACAGTCTCGTAGTTACTCCAAATTATTTTTTCCTTTATGCTATTGTCTATTTCCAGAGATGGCTTTTTAGATTTTCTCCAAGAATTCAGGATTGAATTTTTTTAATTCCTTGCGGGCTAGTATAGTGCTAGTCATAAGAGTCTGCTCAGGTATTTCTGCAGTATTATACCAGTTTGTATTCTGGTTTATTGATGCATGTAACTGGCTGACTATCAGTTCCAATTCCTGAATAGTAATAGCCCTTGTTGGAATATCTGTGCTGCTGAATCCCGATACGCCTCTTTCAGTATCCTCAAGGTTGTATATTTCCATCATGTTGGCTGTATTAATTTTTTCTACTACCAACTGGGCAATTCGATTGCCGGCTTTGATGACGCAATCCATGTCTCAGTAGTAGAATAGTAATACTTTGAGTTCTCTGGTATAATCTGCGTCGATTATACCGGCACCTGTAGAGATAACGCTTTTGACCGCTAATCCACTTCTTAGTATGACTCTCTCAAAAGTTCCAACTCGTAGCCCGATTGTGATACCAGTACCCACAATTAATTGTCCCCTTGCTGGGATTATATCTTTCTGCAAAGTGTAAAGATGGTAGCCTGCCCCCATTGTTGAACCTTTGGTTGGCAACCTTGCTGTTGTGTCAAACCATTTTACTCGAATCACAGCATCTAAGTTGTTCCAACTTGCGGTTTCTTGTATATCACAAGTACTTGTCACCTCTGTTGTGTTGCTCATTATTAGGCACATTTGAATGTCCCCTTCTACAGTTCTTGTTACTGAACTGATTTGAAAATGTTTGGGCTTCAACATCGCTTGTTCGCGATGTGCAGCTTCCTACTCAGAATGGTACTCTGGCTGTCAACCGAGTGTATCAGGCTTGCCACCTCTTGTGCCTGGGCAGTAAACAATTTTGAAGTTGTAATCTACCAACATCTGCATCCAGCATATCTGGCGCCCACTCCAGACCTTCAAGATGAGGAAATATTGGAGATTTTGGTGATCAGTTTATACAGTTATTGGTTTTTTTTTCTGTTCCAATGAGGTATTGGTACTATTCCTTGAATGCTTCCAATATCGCTAGCAGTTCTTTGTCTTGTATCTCATAATTTCGTTCTGCGGAATTTAATTTCCAGGAGCGGAAAGCTACAGGATATAGTCTTATCTCCACAAATTGGGAAAGGATGTAACCTAAAGCGAGATTTATAATAAAGGGTGACTGTAACGTTTCTCTTGCTGAGAAGAAGTGGTGTAAAATTGTGGCTGAAGTAAACCTTCTCTTAAGCTCCTGAAAGGCCTTTTCCTATTCCGGGCTCCACTGGAACTTCTTTGAAGCGCTCTTCAATGTTTCTGTAATTGGAGCGCAGACTTTTGTAAAGTTTTTTATAAAATGTCAGTAGATGTTCGCATATCCCTGGAATATTTGAACTTCCTTCACAGATGTAGGTGATTTCCAGTTTAATATGGAATCCACCTTTTGGGTACTCATAGAGACCACATCGATGGCTATCATATGGCCTAAGAATTCCACTTCTCTGACGTGGAAGAATGATTTCTTTATTAAAATTGCAAGTTAAAAATCTACCAATCTTTGGAGCACTTTGGTTACTAGCTCAATATGCTCATTCTCATTTTTGGAATAGATGAGGCTGTCGTCCAAATAGCACATGACTCTTTGGTCCAAGAATTCCAGAAGGACCTCATTCATAATTTCCTGAAACGTAGCTGGAGCATTAGCCAATACGAAAGGAATTACTTTGTATTCGTAATGTCTGTATCGTGAACGGAAAGCTGTTTTCCATTCATCTCCCTCTTTGATTCTGATGAAGTTGTAACCATCTTTCAAATCAATTTTAGAAAAGATGGTAGCTCCTGCTACGTGATCACATAATTCAGACATTAGTGGTAGTGGATCCTTATTTAGTATAGTTATCTTATTCAGATTTCGATAGTCCACTACTAGTTGTAGTCTCCCATCTGCCTTAGGTGTAAAGAGGATTAAAGTACCAAAAGGTGATTAACTTGTCATAATCTTTCCTTGTCGTAACATATCATCAAGGTATTCCCATAACAACTTAAGTTGTTTGTTGAATAGAGGATAGATGGGTCCCCACAAGGGTTTTGCCACTTCGACTGATTTAATTTCATGATCGAAGGTTCTCCTATGCACCAGTTTTGCCTCCGTTTGTGGGAGAAATAGTTTCTTGAACTTCCAGTAGTGCTTTAGGAGAGAATCGAAGTTGATCTCGTTAGGATATTCTATAGTTCCAATTCTTCTTACTTGGATTGCATTTGCATCCCAAGTAACCGTTTCATCATATTCAAATATATCTGTGATTCCTTCGCCTTCCTCTTCCGCACAAGATTTGTATTTGGGATCTTCAAATTCCCATCTTATATAATCTCCGGCTGCTGCGATTTCACATGCAACTTCAGACATGTGTTTGTTACGTCGTATTTCAAGCCAAACGGGGCGTGTGTAAAAAGGATTCCTCCCAATAGAGCTGGTACTCCATCAAAGCCTTAAATATTGACCTGATTCAGTCTCTCTGTGAACGGGATTTTTAGTTCTTTTACAAGTTCTTTGTTGATTAGGAACACATTAGATCCTGAATCTAATAATACTTGTTTTCTTGTAGCATTGATGGTTTGGGTTTCTAACATGGATATAAGCATATCCCTCATGACAGTGATATCTGTAGGGTTTGGTACGTTAAATGCACGTCACTTTGGGTAAGGCGTTAAATCGTCGTTTTGTCGTTTCGACATATCTGAGGTTTTAGTAACAACTGGGATGTTTGTTACTACACCTGTGCAGTTTCACCCATTTAGGTCTCCTCAGACAAAGTTGTTTCCTTTTGGTATATTGGGCAGCCCACTACTAGCGGTCTTTACCCCCTGCCTAGGGGTTCCCATACCTTCTACTTTTTCTACCTGTGGAACCAATCTAGGGGGTCTGTGCCATCATTCAGATATCATGGAAACAAAGGTCGGGTGCGTAGGACTGGTCAGCTGTCTCTTTGATAACCTCCCCGGGCTTATTCTCTACCCTCCCTTAACCATAGACAGTATCCTCACTTTATCAGGTTCTGTTTGGCACCAGTGCGGCACCTAAGAAGCAGTAAATCAAGGTAAGGTCTAGAGCTCTTGTACCTATTTCTCATATAGATCGAAGATGTGCCTCGTTGTTTCCTCAAGATCGTTCATTTTAGCCATACTCTCGCTCCCTCCAGTACCCTTAATGCTGTCCGTTTCCTGCCTAGGCTTTGGTCATTATCGAAGACCTTTCAGTTTCCAGGTCATGTGCCTGACTACCCTAGTGATATGCACCAGGTCATTAGGGAAAAGCTTACAATACTCCCTTAGGAAGCATAGAGGTGCCGTCAATGCGTACATTACTCTTAATTGATCCCCTTGACCCTATCGCAAGAAAGATGTATGTACTCCCACTCTGGTCATAATTTCAAGGTTGATTCCTTCGCATCACTATCCCCTTGTACTATTGATTTCGACTCCTGGAGAGTATGTCTCTTCTAGACAACCCGAACACCGTCATTGTTGGTACCAATGAAATAACCTAGGTCATTTCTTCGTCTTTGCCTAGTTCCCAGACCTTGCTGCTTCTTGGAACTTGGACAGTCGAGATTTTTCTGGGATGGATCACTGTAGCAGCCGTTCTAGGCCCTTGTACCTTGAATGGGTGGTCATCTACCCTTCTTCTAGATACTTGAATTTGTCACCAGCAGGTTTTGTACTCGTGGTTTTTCTTTCTGTAACAAGTGCAACTTCCTTCACGCTTTCTTTTGTCAATTGTTGACTGGGGATTCCTTCACAGGCTGTTTTGAAGTTGGTATGTGTTAACTTCATAGTCCCGCTAGATCTCTTTGCCAGCTTCATGGATTCCAGTTCTCATTTCCTTTTTTTGGCTGAACTACCTCCATTTATAAAGGATTTTTCTCTTTTTACTATTGGTTGATTCTTGTCAGCAGGCTTTTTGTCTGAGAATGTTCTTGCGGGTTTTGACTTATCCCAGTCTAGGTGGTCTCATTCTTGCTATCCTCTATGTCCATCGTCATTCCCATTATTACTTCCATCATCTAGGTCACTGATAAGTATTATAGGAGTTGGGGGTTGTCCTTCTCTCTTCTTCCCTTTCTCTCATACAGGGATTTCCTTGGGTTCCTCCCTTTCTGCAGTATCTTCCCATTCTTCAGGAACAGACTCCAACATAGCATGCCGACTGCTTGGTTGTCTACTATCTAGTACCTTAAGCTTTTCAAGCACTAGGAATAAGGTATCGGATATGTGTGCTTGATTCCTTTGAATGGTGCAGGTAAAGTCACTGTAGCAGTCTGCTGCTCTTTCTTGTCAAGAGGCCAGGTTTGATCTCAAGTTTCGAATGACTTGATTCTGTTGGGTCTGTTGTGCTCTGAACTCCTGGAAAGCTTATTTCAGAGTAAGATCTCATTTGAGAGCTTCTCCCTGCAGTTGGGTTGGGACCACCTCGCGATCCTCTTGTCATGGATCTTGCGCTGCCAATTTAGCAGCTATTTCCTGGTTTATCCTTTCTTGGATTTCTCGGACGTTTACTTCCACCACAGTATACTGATATAACATAATGACTATGTCATTGTCCTGTATATCTTGTCCTTCTAGAAATCGTTGCTGTACCTCTATCAGCCCTTGCGCGTTGGCTTAGGAGTCAGCTAACAAAGTTTCGAAAGTAATATTGGCAGTATCAATAATTGTTAAAATATCCTGCTATATTTGACCTATGACAATGCCAACTCTAGCAGCAGGTCTTGCTAGGTCTGCTGCATGTGCGTTTAGTAGTGGTGTAGAGGGTCCTGAAATGGGAGAGAGAGCCCTAGAGGATGGTGGAGCAATAAAGACTTTGCCTGCCGGTCCTCCAAATGGTTTTCGGAGAGCAAGGGGGAGAGAGGACGAACGACTTAAAGTCGTAGAGTGGTGATCTTCAGAGGTATCTATTGGATCCTCTGGGGTGATCTGCTTAGGAGGTTGTAAGATCTCCTTTGCTCGTTTACGAGCTTCCTTTTCTTATACACGAGCTAGAAAGCCCACATTTTTAGAAGTTTTCATTGGAGTAGGTTATGTGGTGGGACACTTGGTGTGCTAGCAGTGTTAAGCAGTGGGTAAGGAGCCTTAGAGAGAGTTCGGATGATTCCGGAGTCTCTAAGCTTGAGGTATAGTAGCAGAGAATCTTTCACTAATAAAGCCTTCATTAGTGGTATCCCAGTCAAGGAACAGCTTCCAAACCAATTCAGGTCCGCACAGCATTCGTATAGTTTCTGAAATTGTTCCTCTTTGGGAACTAGGTCTCGGTTGGTATACTGCTAAGTAGCTTTTCGTACAAGAAATCGGGTCTCCGAAAGTTCGAATTGACTAGATATTACTTGACTAATTGACGGCAAGTGCGTTTTAGTCAGTGGTTCGAAGATTGACTTGATTTGGGATAGTTCTTTGAGCATATCTAGGCCGACCGTAATATCCATGACTTCAGTGAAGGTGTGAATCGAACCTATGCACTCAAAAGGGATGTAAAGTGGTAACTGATTAGAACAGAGAGCCTTGGTAACAAGGAGATCTAACAATATACTATTAGGTGGAGACAACCTGATAGACTTTAGAATTGTCTAGGCCAATCAAAATTCGTTTCTGTAGACCGGGATTGTCTAAGAAGGCACAAGTTCAATCTATTCGTTTAAGACTACTGAGAGCTAAGTAAATTTGGTAAAGTAAGATAGAATCGTAAAAACAATATTATATTGTTAAGATCTCTTCTCCATTATTTGATGATATCTAAAGCTTTAGGAGGCACTTCGATATTTATAATTCACATTTGAGTGTTCATGGGCTACTTCTACTTATCATGCTACTAGGTACCTTTCTGATTATAACTTGCAACATTGGGTATTCTTCAAAGGTGTGAACACCTTGAGACCCTGAAATTCACCACATCCTCTTTGCTAATTATGATATAACTAATTCAGAACCATACTGTTTCCAATAGTAGTTATCCGATCTTTAGAGTCTTTAAACTTGTGGCCTAGTTCTCAAGTTGAACTGAGTTGGCTCCAATGGTCTTCATTATTGATGAAATGATCGGTTTCACTTCCAGGTTGTATCTGTGAAGCTAGTCATAATCGCAACCTTTCTTGGTTGTATGACTTTAAACCTCCATAACTTCTATAGTCATGTTTCTCGCAGTTCCAGACTCTTCTAAATATTATAGACTGAGTGTGAATGTATTCGTCTCTTGTTGAGATCCTTTACCATTCAATACCATTTCTTGATATAGAAACATCTCATTACTTACGGTCTATGCCACAGGTATCACCTCTTTGAAGCCTAGTAGTGTTCTGAGTGGTTGGCAGGTCCAGTCCGTTTCACTTCTCAGACCTAGCCGAAGGTCTCCGCTTTTATATCCTGCGAAGAGGATCCGGTTAGATGGATGACAGCGATGTATACAGTGTTATTCTAATACCTTCATATCTGTAGTATTATAGTCACAAAACACAACTGAGATTGATTTGTAGGATGATGTGCGGGCCCCGTAAAGGGCCCAGAGTGGGGTGTTGGAGACTAGAGATTTCGATTCCAGGTAAGGTTACCCTACCTAGGGTGACTTCTGTGTATTGGATCCCAGTATTCATAACAATAGAGTCCAGTCTTGCGGGAAAGGTTTGATGTTGTCTCCTAGTTTCTCCCACTCATTTTTTCTTCTAAGCCATTGTCTATCTTCCAAAATGGCTTTTAGGATTTTCTCAGAGAATTCCAGATTGAATTTCTTCCATTCCTGGCGGGCTAGTATAGCTCTAGCTGTGAGGGTTTGCTCAGGTATTTTGGCTGCATCATACTAGCATGTAGTTTGGTCTATTAATACATGTAGCTGGCTGGCTACTAGTTCCAATTCACTGATAGTAATAGGCCTTGTTGGGATGTCTGTACTGCCAAATCCCAATGTGTCTCTTTTGGTATCTTCTATGCTGTCTATTTTGATCATATCTGTGGTGTTAATTATTTCTACAGTGCCTCGTCAGAAGTGTTCGTGATCTGAGACATGTTTAATTGCGGTTGTGCTATAAGACCGTGGGGTGAGGTTGTCAACAGCGCTTGCACGTTGCGAGTGTATGATCAACCCTCAACTACCACCTCTCAATGATTAACGGTTAATGATCAATTATCTGCTATGTATATTTTAGAGTAAAATAATAATAAATAAGGCTAGCTAATACTTTGGATAACCTCTCCTTGCTTCCAATACTGCAGCTACTCTACCAGGCATTGATTTCCACAACTTTTCAAAAAACTCCTCATGAATTGTCTCACAAACCAAAGGTAATACTTGTGCAAGCCTCTTCTTAACAGCTTCTTTGCCTCCTGGGATATCTCCAATTCTTGGATATTGCTGGTGGTATCACTTTTTAAGCTCAACCCATACATGCTCAATAGGATTCAAATCAGGAGAATATGGGTGGTGCTCCTCAACCTGAATACAATTTCTCTCAAGCCAATCCATGACACTATATGCCTTATCAACAGGAGCATTATCCTGCTAAAAAAGAATATCTTCAAGTTGCATACCAAAGGAAATCATTTGATGAATTACATGAAAAAGATGTCTTCTTAAGAGTCTAACATACCTGGTCTTGTTGATATTTTGGGTAATAGGAACCAAAGGACCTTTTCTCTTACCTCAAAAGCACCCCTATACCATAAGCAAAATACCCTTATCCTTTTCCTTTGGGTAAATACTGTCTGCAAGCCACTGCTCCCCAGGTTCTCTGAAAACCCATTGCTCCCTTGGATCCCTGGATTTCTCCACACTGCACTCATCACTCCAGATGACTCTCTCAAAATCCTCAGCTGTCCAATTCCTATGAGCAGTAGCCCATCTCAGTATCTTAGCTATATGGACAGCTTTGAGCTTGGGTCTTGACTTAGCTAGCTATTTCTTAATATTGGCATCTCTGAGTACTCTATTGACTATAAATTTCTTAGAGAATCATGTTCTATCACTCAGGCTCAGATGGGTACCCACCAGTAGAAAGAGAAACACACGGCGCATATTTTTCCCTGAAATCTGATCTGGTCATTTTCCAGTTGGATTTAGCAGCCTGGATGATTGTACAACGCTGTTACTGGCTAAGAACAGGTGTGTGACCAGGACAAGGAATATTATCCCAGGATAAACGCTCACATGCACGATCGAGAAAGCTTTTAATATTTGACCATGGCTGGCCAATAATTTGAGCAACCAGAGCAATATTCCGGAGGCAGTGGAAAAATCCGATGATCATATCTTTCTCCACATTAGTCATTTCAGTTCGAGTGGTCTTTGGATTTTGCTTTTTTAGCTTTGATTTATATCTGAATTGGTTAACCATTGGAAATTCAGAGAAAATTAAATTAAAGAATTATTCGAATCGAGGATTACCGTATTGTGGTGTGTAATATTGTATGGGGCAGGTATCATATGGTCGCACGATCAGCGATGTGGCATTTGGCGAGGTGGCATTTGGCGAGGTGGCATTTGTGGTGAGGTTGTTTAGTAAGACGATCGCGAACATTTCTGACGAGGCACTGTACCACTAACTTGATAATTGGATCACCGACTTTGATATAACAATTCCCGTCTTGGTAATGGGATAGCAATACTTTGAGTTCTCCAGTATAATCTGTATCTACTATACCGCCACTAGTAGAGACACAGCTTTTGACCACTAATCCAGTTCTCAGAGTAATCCTTGTATATGTTCTGGCTGGTAGTCCTATTGCAATACTGGTCCTAACAATTAACTGTCCCTGTGCTGGGACTATATCTTCCTGTATGGCCTAAAGATTGTTGCCTGCTGCCATCCTTGAACCTTTGGTTAGTAATCTTGCTCTTGTATCTAACCATTTTACTTGAATCATGGAGTCTATGTGGTTCCAATTTACTTCTTTTTATATATTACCTGTTATCATGGCACATTAATGGATGCAGAGTTTAGTTTGAAATTGATTGTAATATAGGTCTTTCTAAGTTATACTTGATTGGATAGGGTTACTATGTGACAGAATCCAAAGGAACAATGTGGAAACATGGGTGGTAACTGTGAACCAAGGGTCTGATTATTAACCCTGAAATTTCTTTTGTTATATTAAGGGGTGCTCCCCCACCGTAGTTTAGATTCTTCACACAATCTGGTATTTTTCTCTGAACACCTCCTTGTTTGTCCGACCTGCACCAATACAGTGATGTACCTTGAACTATCCAGCCTTATCCAGACTTTACTTGTTACACAAGATTGCGTCTACAAGGATTCAACCCACACCACACCATGTCCCATAACATTCAACTCTCTACTGCCGCTCTCGACTCCCTAGCCCGTATGGCTACTATGTCCAATAAGGACATTCAACACCTGAACCATGACCCAATGGTTAACCATCTGATCCGCCTCCGGGCCCTGTCACAATATGTTGTGGCCCAGCCTTCCCTTGAAGACCCCGTGCTTCCAGAACAATCTCCAGCCTACCTCCGGATCCAGCAAGAGCTACACACTGTTAAAGAAGACCTCCTGACCCTCTACCTAGAAGGACAAGGCCTTGAAGCCCACCTTGCTACTAGTGAACAAGATCTTACTCGCGCCAATGCTACAATTACCTCACTTAATACTGCACTTGCCAACATCCCTCAGGCAGCAGCAGCCAGAGGTAGAAGCAAAAAGACCGCAATCCCCAGCCCCGCCAAGTTCGATGGTACCACTGAAAACCTCCGACCTTTTGCTACACAGCTACAGATGAAACTGCAAGGAGATGCCTACCGATTCACGGATGAACAGTACCGCCTCGCCTATGCCATAGGATTACTAGAAAGATGTGCTTTCCTCCTAGTACAATACAATATCACCTTGGAAGGAATCAACTACATAAACGTGGCAGCTCTCCTAGCTGAGCTGGAAGAAGCCTTCAGGGATCCCAACTGAGTAGCAACAGTGGAACGAGCCTTGAGAACCCTACTACAGAAGAACCGCCCCTTTGTTGAATACCTGGCGGACTTCCAACCCCTTGCTGCTGACACTAATTGGAATAATGCCGTCAAACGTACCTCCCTCTACCATGGCCTGAGTTCAGAACTCAAAGACGCTCTGACCTCTATCCGGGACCCTCCTGAATGCATAAATGACTATGCCAACTTGTTAAAGAAGTTGGACAACAACATCCGTGCCTGTGCAGCAGAAAAGAAAGGTTTCTCGTCCTCCTCCTGGCATACCCCCACTCCTGCCCCAGCCCGCGAAATAACCTTGACCTCTACTACCACAGCCACTAGTACTGCTCCCGGCCCAATGGACCTTTTCAGTGGGCGACGTGCCCTTACTGATGCACAATGACAAGAAAGGATAAGGCGCGGCCTCTGCCTGTACTGTGGAGGACATGGACATATGGCATGTGAGTGTCCGAACAAGAAACCCCGCTGCATGTACGGCGCAAACACCCTTCCTACCAGACCTCCCAACATACCAGAGGACACCCGTCCTGACTCTGAGCAGTCGGAAAACTAGTAGTCCCATGTGCAGAATACGGCACTGACATGGGACATGTTAAGTCTTCTCCTTGTCTCTCTATATCCAGTTTGTTTTTGGATCAAATGGAAAATAGAATTGAGGATAACCACTTGATACTCGCCTGTGATATCATAGACAACCAAAAAGTAATCCGTTCCCACACCCTGATTGATTCCGGAGCAACTGAATATGCTTTCATCGATAAAGACTTCGCCCACCGCCACCATCTCTCCCATTACTCCCTAAATAAACCTATTACCCTGGCCGTCATTGATGGTAGACCTATTAGTTCAGGAGCGATAACCCACCTTACCCATATAAAACTGAAAATCAAAGACCACCTGGAACTCATCTCTGCATTCATTACCAAGTTGGGTGGATACCCCCTCACATTGGGTATCCCATAGCTGAAACAACATGACGTTACAATCAACTTCGCTAGCAATACTGTAACCTTCAAGTCGGAATACTGTCTTATGAACTGTACTCCCGATATCACTGGTACTGAAGGAGTGGAGGAGGAGATACCACACTTTCTACAAGCCTATGCGATACAACGTGGCCTGGACCACAAAGTTTTGGAAGAACCTCAGGTCAGAAAGATTGTCCCCCCCCGAGTACCATGATTTCATGCCTATATTTCTGGAGAAAACACAAGACCACCTGCCTCCACATCACCCAGAAGATCACGCAATACCTCTTAAACCTGACTTTACCCTCCCTTTTGGCCCTCTATACAACCTAGCATCCCCCGAACTGGAAGTCCTGCGTGGATGGCTAGATGAAAACCTTGAAAAGGACTTCATTCGCCCTTCCTCCTCCTCCGCAGCCTCCCCTATCTTATTCATCAAAATAAAGGGATGGCTCCCTACGCCAATGTGTGGACTACTGTGCTCTGAATACAGGAACAATCAAAGATCGTGGCCCCATGCCCCTCCTTACTGAGACATTCATGCAGATAGCAAAAGCTAAAATCTTTACGAAGCCAGATATCCGTGGGGCTTACAATTTGATCTGAATGAAGAAAGGAGAAGAATGGAAAACTGCGTTCAGGACCCGATATGGACTCTATGAATCAAAGGTCATGCCTTTTGGTCTTACCAATGCTCCCGCCACCTTCCAGGTTTATATCAAAAAACCCTGCGCCCGGGCCTGGATCGCTTCTGTACTGCCTACCTGGACGATATACTAATACACAGTGAGACTGAGGAAGAAAATGTGGAACATGTCCGATGGGTGTTGGCCACACTGCAGGAAGCTGAATTGGAGGTGAAGCCTCAGAAATGTGAATTCCACGTCACTGAGGTTGAGTACCTTGGCTTTATCATCACGACTAAGGGAATCCGCATGGACAATACCAAAATAGAAACCATTATAGCTTGGCCTATCCCTGACCGTGTACGGGATTTTCGCGCTTTTCTGGGATTTGGGAACTTTTACCGAAGGTTCATTTGCGCATTCTCCTGCCTGGCTCAACCCCTTACCATACTCACTAAAAAGGCCGCCCTTTTGTATGGACTTCTGAGTGCCAATCAGCTTTTGATAAGCTAAAAACAGCATTTACCACTGCTCCTGTCCTGACGCACTTTGACTTTGAGAAAGATGTGGTTACTGAAACTGACGCCTCTGATTTTATCTCCGCTGGCATCATGTCTCAATGAGATAACGAAGGAATTGTCCACCCTGTTGCTTACTATTCCAAGAAACACAACTCTGCTGGGTGTACCTGCGACATCTATGACAAGGAACTGATGGCAGTGGTATGGGCCTTTGAGGAATGGCGTTGCTACCTGATAGGGAAGAAAGTCACTATCCTGACAGACCACCAAAACCTCAAACATTTCATGTCCAAGAGGCTACTGAACAGGAGACAAGTCCGATGGTCAGAGTTCCTGATACAGTTTGACTACCATATTGAGTACCAGCCAGGAAGGTTGAATAGTAAAGCAGATGTGTTAACAAAGATGAAGGGAGAGTCAGAGGAGGAAGCTACAGAGAGGAAGAACCACCAGACACAGGTGGTGTTGAAGTCCCAAGGATTGGGTTTGTTGGCGAACATTACGCTCCCTACTGGAGCGTCCCCCTTAGAACCCCTCTAGCAAAAAGCATACCAAGCTGACCCAAAGCCTAATCAGATCCTCAAAGGCCTTGACCAAGGTGATGACATTCTCAGTTGGCTTCGTTAGCAGAATGTACTCGCAATGGGAACTACCTCAAGTTCTGTAACCGGCTCTACGTACCAAACTATGAACCCCGAATTCTCAGCTTAATCCAAGCAGCCCATGATGTGCCTGCGGCTGGGCATCCAGGAAGAGCGAAAACCCATGAGGTGTTATCGCGATGGTATGTCTGGCCCGGCATGAGACGAGATATCGGACGATATGTAGCCAACTGCCATACCTGCCAGCGGAGCCGTACCTCCTGCCACACACCTTTTGGCATTCTGAGACCCCTTCCAATCCCTGACAGGCTGTGGGAACATGTATCCATGGACTTTGTCACTGGCCTCCCATGGAGTGAAGGAAATGATGCTATCTTAGTAGTGGTCGACCGGCTAAGCAAGATGCGTCACCTTATCGCATGTCGCACAACAATCGTTGCTCCTTCTTTGGCTGAGTTGTTCCTACGACATGTCGGGAAGCACCATAGCCTTCCCCTCACCATCACTACTGACCGAGGCTCTCAGTTCACCTCTGAGTTCTGGAAATCTGTTTGTGAATGCTTACAGGTTATAAGGAAGCTATCCACCGCATTTCACCCACAGACTGATGGTCAAACGGAACGGATTAATGCCATCATGGAATAGTACTTGTGGGACTATGTGAACTACCAACCAGATGACTGGTCCCAGTGGCTCCTTATGGCAGAATTCGCAGCAAACAACCACGCTTCAGAAACTACTAGTGTCTCTCCTTTTTTTGCTAATTACGGCGACGACCCCTGGATGGACCTGTTAGAGGATCCTCAACCCATGAACTGTAACTCTGGAATCCCGAGCAGACAATTTGTTGATGCCATGCACGAGATAAATCTCCACCTACGAGCAGAGATGTCCTTTGTCCAAGACCGGCAACAGGAGTATGCTGATAGAGGAAGGATTCCCGCACCCCACTTCCAGGTAGGCGATCTTGTTTGACTAGATGTAAGAAACATCCGCACCCAACGACCCTCTACCAAATTGGACAACAAGTGTCTAGGTCCCTTTCCAGTTCTTGCAGCCATCGGGACCCATTCCTACTGTCTAGAACTACCAATATCTATGAGGATACATAATGTCTTTCATGTATCGCTACTGGATCTCGCTGCTCGTGACCCCCTTCCAGGGCAACACATACCACCACCACCACCAGTTGAGGTTGACGGAGAAGAGCAGTGGCTGGTAGATGAGGTACTAGATGCTCGGATTACGGGGAACTGTCTCCGCTATCTTATTCGATGGAAAGGTTATGAAGACGCTACTTGGGAACCCACCAGCTCTGTGAATGGACTAGAACAAGTTTACCGGTTTCATGAGTGTTACCTAAATAAATCCGGCCCCCTACCAGAATAACAAGCACACCCCTCAAGGGTCTTCGGCGTACGGGAGGAGAGCTAGTATCACGGCACATTAATGGATGCGGAGTTTAGTTTGAAATTGATTGTAACATAGGGCTTTCTGAGTTATACTTGATTGGATAGGGTTACTATGTGACAGAATCCAAAGGAACAATGTGGAAACGTGTGTGGTGACTGTGAACCAAGGGTCCGATTATTAACCCTGAAATTTCTTTTGTTATATTAAGGGGTGCCCCCCTACCGTAGTTTAGATTCTTCACGCAATCTGGTATTTTCCTCTAAACACCTGTACTTAGGAAATTACAACACTTTATCCCTTCAGTCACAGGAATCGCTGAACCTCTGAACCCCCCGACACAAGTACGTTGTACTTGTATACCTGAACCTCCTTGTTTATCCGACCTGCACCAGTACAGTGGTGTGCCTTGAACTATCCAGCCTTGTCCAGACTTTACTTGTTACACCTGTGCTTATATCATCTGCTGTGCTACTCGTTATTAGCCATATTTGAATTTCCCCTTCCACAGTTCTTGTTACTGAAGCGACTTGGAAATGTTCAGGTTTCAATATCGCCTGTTAACGATGTGCAGCTCTCTCCTGAGAATGGTACTCCAGTTATCGACTGATTATATCACATTTGTCTCCTCTTGCACTGGGGTGGTAAACAATTTTGAAGTTGTAATCTAGTAACATTTGCACTCAATAGATTTGGTGCCAGCTTCAGACCTTCGAGGTGAGGAAATATTGGAGATTTTGGTAATTGGTGTATACAGTTAGTGGTTTTTTGGTTCTAATAGGATATTGGTGCCATTCTTTGAATGATTGCAATATTATCAACCGTTCTTTATCATGGATGTCATAATTCTACTCTGCAGAATTTAGTTTACTAGAGTGAAAAGCTACATGTTGTTGTTTTTTCTCCCATTATTAGGAGATGATACTACCTAAAGCGATATTGCTAGCATGTATTCCTATGACTGTTTCTCTTTCTGGGAAGAAATGGGATAAATTGGGGGCTGAAATCAACCATCTCTTAACCTCCAGAAAGGTCCTTTCCAGTTCTACGCTCCACAGAAACCTCTTGGAATCATCCTCAAATATTTCTGTAATTGGAGCATAAATCTTTAAGAAATTTTCTATAAAATGCCAGTACAAGTTCACGCATCATTGGAATATCTGAACTTCCTTGACCAACCCAGCTGGTTTCTAGTTTAATACTGAATCCCCCTTTCGGGTACATACAGATATCCCATCGACCACTATCATATAGCCTAATAATTCTACTTCTTTAATATGTGAAAAGGATATGTTTATTCAAATTACCAGCTGAAAATCTGCCAATATATGTAACACTTTTATTACTAGCTTGATATATTCCTCCTCATTTTCAGAATAGATGAGAATGTTGTCCAAATAACATATGACTCGTGGGTTGAAAGTTCTCTTCAGACCTCATTCATCATATCCTGAAACGTAGCTAGCATGTTGGCAAAATCCAAAGGGATTACATTATATAGATATAGTCCATAGCGCGATCACAAGGCCATTTTCCATTTATCCTTTTCCCTGATTCAGATGAGGTTGTAACCATCTTTGAAAATCCATTTTGGAAAAGATGCTGGCTCCAGCTATGCAATCATGTAATTCCAACGACTGTGGTAGTGGATACCTATATAGGATAGTTATTGTATTTAGATTTTGGTAGTCCACTACCAGTCATAGTCTTCTATCTGCTTTTGATATAAAGAGGATCAGAGCACCAAAAGGTGATTGACTTCTTGTGATCTTTCCTTGTCATAACCTATTGTCAAGATATTCCTGTAACAACTTAAGTTGTTTGTCATACAGAGGATAAATAGGTCTCCAAGATGGTTACGCACCTTTAACTAATTTAATTTCATAATCGAACATTCTCCTAGTTGCCACTTTTGCCCCTGTTTGTACGAGAAATAGCCTTCTGAAGTTCCAGTTGTACTTTGGGAGAGAATCGCACTTGATCTGGTTAGGATCTTCCTGGTTCCAATTCTTCCTACTTGGATCGCATTTTTATCCTAAGCAACTGTCTCGTTGTACTCAAATATATCTGCGATTCCTTCGTCTTCCACACAAGATTTACATTTGAAATCTTTGAATTCCCACCGTGCATATTCTCCAATGTTGGATAAGGGGCATTCTGAATGCTACCGCCTAAAAGCGATTATGGTCCTGTAATCTGCTGTGACTGCGATTTTGCATACAGCTCTAGACATACCTTTGTTTTGATCTATTTCATGCTAAAAAGGCTTGCATAAAACCTTCCTCCTAATGGAGGTAATACTCCATCAAAGCTTGGAATATTGACCTGATTCGGTCTCTCTGTAAACAGAATTTTTATTTCCTTTACAAGTTCTTTGTTGATTAGGAACACCTTGGATCCTGAATCTAATAGTACTGATATTTTGTAGCGCTGCTGATTTGAGTTTACAATGTGAACATAAGCATGTCCCTCCGGACAGTTATCTCTTGTAGATTTTGGTATGCTAATAGCGCATTTCCTTGGGTAAGGCATTCAGTTGTTATTTAGTTGTTTTAACATGTCAGAGGTTTTGATAACAACTGGAATATTTGTTACCTTGCCCATGCAGCCTCAGCCACTTAGGTCTCCATGGCCAAACTTGTTTCCTTTTTGTATATTGGGCAGTCCACTACTAGCAGTCTTTACCCCCTTCTAAGTGATTCTCATATCTTCCACTTTTATTACTTGTGGAATTGAGCTTGCACATCTCTGCCATCATCCAGCTATCACAGAAATAAAAGTCAGATGCACAGGGCTGGTTCGCTGCCTATTCAATAACATTCATAGACTTATTCTACACCCTCGCTTAATCATCGACAGTATCCGTACTTTCTTAGATTTCTTTCGGTACAAGGGTGGAACTTAAGAAAAAGCAATTAAAGTGAAGGTCTAGAGGACATTAAGATGTTGGCAGCCTTTTTTCCAAGCGATTGGTGTGGTATTCCCCACACTTGGGAACTTGTCGTATAAAGACTCGCTCTCCCCGG